>NC_041222.1:90446346-90546658 GCF_002837175.3 Physeter macrocephalus | reverse complement strand
TTTAGGATTTTCTATGTATAGTATCATGTCATCGGCAAACAGTGACAGTTTTACTTCTTCTTTTCTGATTTGGATTCCTTTTATTTCTTTTTCTTCTCTGAGTGCTGTGGCTAGGACTTCCAATATTATGTTGAATAATAGTGGACATCCTTGTCTTATTCCTGATCTTAGAGGAAATGCTTTCAGTTTTTCACCATTGAGAATTATGTTTGCTGTGGGTTTGTCATATATGGCTTTTATTATGTTGAGGTAGTTTCTCTATGCCCACTTTCTGGAGAGTTTTTATCATAAACGGTTGTTGAATTTTGTCAAAAGCTTTAATAATGATGTTTTAAACAACTACTTTTTGGTTTTTTGCCATTCCATGGGGCTTGTGGGATCTCAGTTCCCCAACCAGGGATCGAACCTGGGCCCCCTGCAGTGGAAGCACAGAGTCCTAACCACTGGACCACCAGGGAATTCCCTAAACAACTACTTTCAGGATGCATGTAGCTCAGTGTATATGAGTAAATAAATGTGATAACATTCAGCAATGCATTGTGGTTACTATAGGACACTTGTAAATATTATTCTATGAATGCATATTTAACAAGCTCTTAACACAGTATTATTTTAGTGAATGAAAATACTATCATTCTATGATGCATGTGGTGAAATTTTAAGAACACTTCTTATAAAGATGTTTCTTAC
The DNA here is from genome assembly GCF_002837175.3 of Physeter macrocephalus. Taxonomy (NCBI): domain Eukaryota; kingdom Metazoa; phylum Chordata; class Mammalia; order Artiodactyla; family Physeteridae; genus Physeter; species Physeter macrocephalus. The sequence goes on along the minus strand of NC_041222.1, from coordinate 90,545,968 downwards.
AAGCTACTTGATATTTTTCAGAACAGTGGTATTTCAGTGAAGGGAACTTATATCTGTTATCTAATACACATAGCGATGTGAATATAATCACATACCAAAGATGTTTCTAAACACCTTCTTGCAGGATGTGTTCAGCACAGTGTTATTTCCGTGAATGGGAGTGATACCCATTCTGCAATGCATGTATTTAAGTGCTTCAGAACATTTGTAATGAAGATGTTCTAATAAGCTAGGTAAAAGCTGTGTTTCTGGGTTATTTCAATAAATGGAAGTAATGCCCATTTTGTAATGTATGTAAAAGAGTTGAAAACACTTGCAATAAAAATGTTTCTAACAAGCCAATTACAAACTGCACACTTGTCTGTGATCTCTCAAGTAATGGAAGTGATACACTTTCTGAAATGCATGTAGTGAACTGTTTAAGAACATTTGGAGTAAAGATATTTCAAACAAGTGCTTATAAGGTACATTGATCACAGAGTTATTTTAGTGAATAAAAGTGATACCGATTCTATAATGCCTGTAGTGAAGTGTTATAAGCTACCTTTAGCACAGTGTTTAAGAACGCTTGATATGAAGGGTTGCTAAGGAACTACGTGCAAGCTGAATTCAGAATTGTGTCATTTCAGTGAAAGGAGGAGAGAGATTCCCAAGTTTAATGCATGAAATGACTTGTTTAAGGACACTTTAATAAAGGTGATTCTAACAAGCTACCTGCATGCTGTGTTCAACAGTGTTATTTCAGTGAATGGAAATGATACCCATTCTGTAATGTACATATTAAAGTGCTTAAGAATATTCCTATTAAGATTTTTTTTAAGTACCTACTTGCAAGTGGGTTTAATACAGTGTTATTTCAGGGAATGTACTGATACTGAATATGTAATGCATGTAGTGAAAAATTTAAGAAAAGTTTCACTAAAAATTTATTTTTAGCTAATTTCATGCTGCATTAAGCATAGTGTCATTTTAGTGGATGGAAGTGATGCACATTCTCCTGTGGATGTAGAGAAGTGTTTAAAATCATTTTTTACAAGGAGGATTCTAAGAAGCTTGTTTGCAAGCTGTGTTTACTACACTTTCATTACAGACAGTGGAAGTGATACCCATTCTTTAATGTATGTGGTGAAGTGTTTAAGAACACTTGCACTAAGCTGTTTCTGAAAGCTATTGCAAACTGCCTTCAGCCATGTTATTTCAATGAATATATAAGTGACACACACTCTAATATATGGAGTGACGATTTTAAGAGCACTTTTTATAAAATTGATTATAAAAATCCATTTGCAAGCTGCATTCAGCACAGTGTTATTTCAGTGAATGGAAGTGACACCCATATTGTAATCCATGTAGGAAAGTGTGTAACAAGGAGCACATGTAATCAAGGTGCTCCTTAAAAGCTACTTGTACCCTTTGCTCAGGAGAGTGTTCTTTCATTGAATGGAAGTGATACCCATCCTATAATGTTTACATGCAGTGAAAGATTTCAAGCTACTTACAAGCTGGCTTCAACACAGTGTTCTTCCAGGAATGGAAATTATCACTATTCTGGAATGCATGTAGTGAAGTGCTAAGGAAGACATAACTAAAATGTTTCTACGCAGCTACTTACAAGTAGTGTTCCACCCAGAGTTCTTTCAGTGATTGCAATTGATGCTCATTTTGTGATGCATGTAGTGTATAATAAGACTTTTAGTAAAGACGTTTCTAGCAAGATACTATCAAGATGTATTCAGCCCAATGTCTTTCATTGTTTGGAAGTATTACCCATTCTTTAATGCATGAAGTATCTAAGAAGACTTGTAATACACATGTTTCCAATAAAGTACTTGCAAGCTGCATTCACCAAAGTTTGTGTTCATTCAAGCTAAGTGATACCCATTTTGTAAGGCATAAAATGAAGGTTTTAGAATGATTTGTAATGAGTATGTTTGTAACAAGCCGCTTGAAACTTCTTTAAATGTGATGTTCTTTTGAACCCAGTAGCTCAGCACTGAAGCCAAGTCTGGAATGCCCAGGACAGACAGCTGATCAATTTAGCAGCCTGGCACCAGAAGGCAAGTCTGGGGCACTCCAGGTGAATAGCTGGTTGAATTAGCAGCCTGAAAATGAAGGCCAGGTTCAGGATGCCCGTGATGCCCTGGATGGCCAGCTGGTTAACTCTGTAGCCTGGCACTCAAGGCCAAGGCAAAGAAGCTTGAGATGCTTGGGACAAATAGCTGGTTGACCTGGAAACTTGACACCATTGGCCAATTCTGGGAAACCTGGGACAGAGAGCTGACTTCATTGACAACTTGGCATTCAAGGCTAAGTCCAGGACACCCCAGATGAAAGCTGGTTGACCTGACAGGCTGATGGCTGAGGCCACATCCAGGACATCCATGAAGCCTAGGATGTACAGATGGTCAAACCCAATAATCTGGCATCAAGGAAAATCCAGGATGCCTGGGATATTCAGATGGTCAACCCAGCTTCCTGGCACTCAAAGCCAAGTCTAGGACACCTGGGACATCCAGGACAGACAGTTGATTGACCAGGCATCTTGACAACAGTGGACAAATCTGGGATGCCCATGTTGGACAGCTGGTCAATCCAGTAGCCTGATGCTGGAGACTAAATCAGAGATGCCTAAGATTAACAGCTGGACACACCGGCAGTCCAGTGCAAATTCAGGACACTTTGGAATGGACAGCTGGTAGATCCAGCAGCCAAGTTCAGAAGGCAGAGTCTGGACTCCCGGACAAACATCTGGTCATCCTGGCAGCCCAGCATCAACAGCCAAGTCTGGGATGTCCAGGAATGGCAACTGGTCAAGCTGGTAGCCTGGTGCCAGAGGCCAAGTCCTAGACACCCCTGAAAGATATCTGGTTGACCTGGAATCCCAGCACCTGAGAGGAAGTCCAAGGTGCCCAGACACCCAAGATGGTGAGCTGGTTGACCAGGAAGCCTGACACCAAGACCAATTCTAGGAGACTCATGATCCATGGATGGATGGATGGTTGACCTGGCAACCTGGCATTGTGGACAAGTGTGGGATGTCAGAGATGACATCTTTCACTTAGCTTGACACCCTCTAGGTCCATTGGGTATTACAAATAGCAGTATTTCATTCTTTTTTATGGATGAGTAATAGTCCAGCAATCATATATATACATATTTATATATATATTTTTCCCATTCATCTATTGACGGGCACTGAGGTTGATTCCATATTTTGGCTCTTGTAAATAATGCTGCAATTAACATAGGAGTTCGTATATCATTTCAAATTAGTGTTTTCATTTCTTTATGATAAATACCCAGAAGTGGAAATTCTGGATAGTATGGAAATTCTTTTTTTAAGTTTCTCCATAGTCTTTTCCATAGTGTCTGCATTGATTTATATTCTCACCAACAGTGCATGAGGTTTCCCTCTTCTCTACATCCTTGTCCATACTTGTTACTTGTTTTTGTTTTTGTTTTGTTTTGTTTTTTACAATAGCCTTTCTAACATGTGTGAAGTGATATCCCATTGTGTTTTTTATTTGCATTTCCCGATAATTAGTGATGTTGAGCATCTCTTCTTGTGCCTATTGGCCATCTGTATGTTTTCTTGGGAAAATATCTATTGAGATCCTTTGCCCATTTTTATCATCAGGTTATCTGTTTGTTTGTTTGTTTTTGAGGTTGAGTCATATGAGTTCTTCGTATACCTTGGATACTAACCCCTTAACAGATATTTCATTTGCAAATATCTTCTCCCATTCAGTAGGAGGCCTGTTCATTTTGTTGATAGCTTTCTTCACTGTTCAAAAGCTGGACATCCACTTGGATGTGGTTCTATTTGTTTATTTTTGCTTTTGTTTCCCTTGCCTGATGAGACATATCCAAAACAATTGCTAAGACCGATGTCAAAGTGCATAAATGCCTATATTTTCTTGGAGGAGTTTTATGGTTTCTGGTCTTATATTTAAGTTTTTAATTCATTTTGACTTTAGTTTTCTACATGATGTGAGAAAGTAGATCAGTTTGTTTCTTTTGCATTTAGCTGCCCACAACTTTTATAGATGTGTCTTTAACAGTGCTTTAAATGGACAGCAGGGTGGTCAAAAAATACATTCCTTGAAATAATACTTTTTTCAAAATTGCATTTAACCAGTACTCTTAGAAATATTTTTTACATGTGTCTGTAAACACTGATTTGCATTTAATAGAGTGTGGGGAACTTGCAATAACACTGGTCTCAAATTCACATTCAAGTAGCTCTCTTAGGAACAGCTATTATACATTTATCTTTAAAACTATTTTACAAGCATATTAGCTTAGTGAACACATACATTTCTTGAAGAAATACTGTTCCAAAGTTCTCATGCATATATAACTCTTAGAAACCTGTTTTACATGTATATTTACAAGTTTTACATAATTTATTGTGTGTTGAACATATCCATTCTTTGAAATAACTTATCAAATTTGAATGCAAGAAGCACTCTTAGAAACATATTGTTTACATGTGTCTTTAATCACTGTTTTACATGATCTGCCATGCATCTATTTCATGAAATAATATAATAAAATTTCAATGCAATTAGCACTGTTAAAAATCTATACATTTGCCTAGAATCACTGTTTTACATGCATTACGTCCTTTTTTTGAAATAACACTTTTCTTAACATTGCATGCAAAAAACACTCTAGCAATATCTTTTGTACACCATTAATCAAGGAAGGGCAAATAAAAACCACAATGATAAACCACCACACCTCTCAATTTCTCATGAAGGTAAACTTCTTACTAACAACTTTTTTAATGTGCATAAACAGTGATTTAAATGGAGAACAGTGTTGGTTTTAAAAAAATTTTTTTTGGAGTACAGTTGATTTACAATGTTGTGTTAGTTTCTGCTGTATGGCAAAGGGAATCTGTTATACCTATACATATATCCACTCTGTTTTAGATTCTCTTCCCATTTAGGCCATTACAGAGTATTGAGTAGAGTTTCCTGTGCTATACAGTAGGTCATTATTAGTCATCTATTTTCTATATAGTAGTGTGTATATGTCAATCCCAGTCTCCCAAATTTATCCGTCCCCCCTTACCCCCTGGTAACCACAAGTTTGTTTTCTACATCTGTAACTCTATTTTTGTTTTATAGATAAGTTTATTTGTACCTTTTTTTAGATTCCATATTTAAGCGATACCATATGATGTTTGTCTTTTTCTCTGTCTAACTTACTTCACTCAGTATGACAATCTCTAGGTCCATCCATGTGAGAACAATGTCCTTAACACAGCTACTCCTTGAAGGAACACTGATCTCAAATCTGCATGCAAGTAGCACTCTTAGGAACATCTTTTATAATTTCTCTCTCAACACAGTTTACAAGCATTACAGTGTGGTGAACTCATCTGTCCTTGAGATAACACCGTTTTCAAATATGAACACCAAGTAGCATTCTCAAACCTCTTTTAAACTTTTTTTAGCTTTGTTTTTATGTAGTACAGTATGATGAACCCATCTATTCCTAAAATAAGACTCATCTCAATTTTCCATGCAAGTAGCACTATTATATACAATTCTTACACTTGTTTTAAAACATGATTTACATGGAGAGCATTGTTGTGAATGCATTTATACCTGGATAACACCGTTTTCAACTTCCCATGCAAATAGTACTTTTAGAAACATCTTTTATACATGTATCTTTAAACACTGCTTTGCAAGCAATACATTGTGGTGAACATATCTATTCCTTGATAAAACACTGTTCTCAACTTCACAAGTAAGGGGCACTCTTAGAAACATCTTTTATACCTGTGTCTATAAAACCATTTTACATCTATTACACGTGGTAAATACATCTATTGCTTGAAATAACTCTATCAACTAGAGGTGAAATAGCACTCTTAGATACATCTTTTATACATGGCTCTTTAAACACACTATTTTATAATCATTACAAATGGGGAACACATTCATTCACTGAAGTAACATTATTCTCAACTTCTCACAGAGGAAATACTGTAAGAAGCATCTTTTATAAATGTGCACTTAAACAATGCACATATAGGCAGTCCAGTGTGGCAAACACATTCATTCACTGAAATAACCTTTCTCACACCTTCTCGACGAAGTGGCCCTTTTAGAAACATGTTCATAACATTTGTCTCTAATGTTTACCATGCAGACCAATGTGGCAAATATTCATTGAAATAATACTGTTCTAAAATTTGCACACTAGTAATGTTACATGAAATTTTTTCAAACGTGTCTTTAATAGTGATTTAAATGCAGACAATTGGATGGACAATCATTCACTGAAATATTTTTTCAAATTCACATGAAAGTAGTACTGTGAAACATTTATATATATACGTGTATCTAAACAGCAATTTATATATAGAGTGAGCTGATGAACACATTTATTCTTTAAAATAATACAGTCCTCATAGGAGCTCATATGAACTTTGTTAGAAATATTTGTTTAAATATATCTACAGGGCTTCCCTGGTGGTGCAGTGGTTAAGAATCCGTCTGACAATGCAGGGGACACGGATTCGATCCCTGGTCCAGGAAGATCCCACATACAGTGGAGCAACTAAGCCCGTGCGCCACAATTACTGATCCTGAGCTCTAGAGCCCGCGTGCCACAACTACTGAGCCTGCGTGCCACAACTACTGAAGCCCGCGTGCCTAGAGCCCCTGCTGTGCAATGAGAAGCACACACACCGCAACAAAGAGTAGCCCCCCACTCGACACAACTAGAGAAAAGCCCGCGCGCAGCAACGAAGACCCAGCGCAGCCAAAGATAAAATAAATAAAAATTTTTTAAAAATGCTATGTCATGTTTAAATATATATATATATATATATATACAAAGCTTCTTTCCAACCCAGGTGTGGCTTCTGCAACAGACCAAGCTGCAATGCAGTATTGATTTGACAGAGCCTCTGCTTCAATGATGTCTGTCTCATAGTGCTTCCAATAATTTCCATACTGCAAAATAAAGCCAAACTCTGGAAACAAACAAACAAACAAAAACCAAAAACCAAAAACCAAAACCAAAACCCAAACAAGAAAAGCCCCTACTTTCCATATAGAACAATGTGGTGAACAATTCCTTCACTGAGAAAACATTGTTCACTATTTTTTGCAGATTATTGAGATTTAATTGCCAAATAACATTGTGTACTTTAAGGTGTACAGTGTGGAGATTTCATATATGTATATATGGTGAAATGATTACCACAATAAGTTTAGTTAACATGTCTATCACCTCACATAGTTATCTCTGTTTTGCATGATGATAACTTGTAACATCTACCCTCTTAGCATATTTCAAGTATATAGTATTGTTAACTATAGTCACATTGCTGTATATTACAACCTAGAGCTTATTCATCTAAAAACTGGAAGTTTGTTCCCTTTGACCATCTTAGCCTCTCCCACCCATATTCCTTTCCTTTCCCTGACAAATACCACCTACTCTCTGTTTCTATGACTTAGGGTTTCTTAGATTTCATGCATAAGTTAGGTGCTACAGTATGCATCTTTCTTTGTCTGACTTATTTCACTTAGCATAATGCCCTCAAGGTCCATCAATGTTGTTGCAAATGGCAGACATTTATATGGTTGAAATATATTCCATTATATATATATATATATATATATACACACACGCATAATCTTCTTTATTCATTTATTGATCAGTGGACACTTAGGTTATTTTCATAATTTGACTACTGTAAATAATGCTTAAAGAACATGGAGGAGCAGACATCTCTTTGAGAGAGTGACTTCATTTGTTAAGAATGGACACCCAGAGAGGAACTGCTAGATCACATGGTAATTCTATTTTTAATTTTTAGGGGAAACTTCATACTGTTTTCCAGTGGGTGCACCAATTTACTTTCCAACCAGCAGTACAAAAGTTCCCTTTTCTCCACATTGTTGCCAACACTTGTTATCTCCTGTCATTTTTATAATAGCCCTTCTAACCAGGTGTGAGGTGATATTTCTTTGAGGTTTTGATTTTCATTTCAGTGATGAATACTGACATTGAGCAAATTTTCATGTATCTGTTGGCCATTTGTATGTCTTCTTTGTGAAAAAAAATGTCTATCCAGGTCTTTTATCCATTTTTTAACCAGATTATTTATTTATTATCATTATCACTATTATTATTTGATATTGAGCTGTATGAGTTTCTTATATATATTAGAATTAACCCCGTATTAGATGTGGCTTGCAAATATTTGCACCCATTCTGTCAGTTGCCTTTCATTTTCTTATTTCCTTTGTTGTGTGTAGAAGCTGTGCAGAAGTTTGATGTAGTTCCACTTGTTTATTTTGGCTATTGTCTTTGTGCTTTGGTGTTGTATACATAAAATCATGGCCAAGACCAATGTCAAGAAGCTTTTCCCTATATTTTCTCTGAGGAGTTTTATGGTTTAAGGTCTTACATTTAAGTCTTAATCCATTTGAAGTTAATTTTTGAGTGATTTAAGAAAAGGATCCAGTGTCATTATTTTGCATGTGAATATCCAGTTTTTCAAATACTATGTACTGAAGAGACTACCTTTTCCCCATTATATAGTCACAGTTCCCTTCTCAAATATTAGTAAGCCATATACACATGAGTTTTTTTCCTGTGCTCTCAATTCTGTTTCATTATCTACATGTGCATTTTTATGCCAGTACCATTCTGTTTTTTTTTTTTTTTTTTTTTTTTTTTTTTTTTTTTTTTTTTGTGGTATGCGGGCCTCCCTCTGCTGCGGCCTCTCCCGTTGCGGAGCACAGGCTCCGGACGCGCAGGCTCAGCGGCCATGGCTCACGGGCCCAGCCGCTCCGCGGCATGTGGGATCTTCCCAGACCGGGGCGCGAACCCGGCCCCCCTGCATCGGCAGGCGGACGCGCAACCACTGCGCCACCAGGGAAGCCCTCATTCTGTTTTGATTAGTATTGCATTTTAATAGAGTTTGAAATCAGAAACTGTGAAGCCTCCAGCTTTTAAAAACTTATTTCTCTGAATTACTTTGTCTATTGGGGGTCTGTTGTGGTTCCAGATTAATTTTAGCAATTTTATATTTCTGTGAAAAATGTAATTGACTCTTTGATAGAGGTTGCACTGAATCTATAGATGCCTTTGTATTGTAGGGATAGTATAACAATAACAATTCTTAGGAATGAGAAAGAAGATGGGGCACATATATACAATGGAATATTACTCAGCCACAAAAAGAAACGAAATTGAGTTATTTGTAGTGAGGTGGATGGACCTAGAGTCTGACATACACAGTGAAGTAAGTCAGAAAGAGAAAAACAAATACCGTATGCTAACACATGTATATGGAATCTAAAAAAAAGGTTCTGAAGAACCTAGAGGAAGTACAGGAATAAAGACGCAGACGTAGAGCATGGACTTGAGGACATGGGGAGGGGGAAGGGTAAGTTGGGACGAAGTGAGAGAGTGGAATGGACTTATAAATACTACCAAATGTAAAATAGATAGCTAGCGGGAAGCAGATGCATAGCACAGGGAGATCAGCTCGGTGCCTTGTGAACATATAGAGGGGTGGGATAGGGAGGGTGGGAGGGAGACACAAGAGGGAGGAGATATGGGGATATATGTATATGTATAGCTGATTCACTTTGTTATATAGCAGAAACTAACACACCATTGTAAAGCAATTATACTCCAATAAAGATGTTAAAAAAAAACAAACCAATTCTTCCAATACATGAATGTATCTTTCTGTTTATTTATGACTTTTCAGTTTCTTTCATCAAAGTTCTATAGTTCTCAGTGTACAGATTTTTGCCTCCTTGGTTAAATTTATTCCTAAGTATATTATTATTTTTGATGCTATTGTAATGGGATTATTTTCTTTATTTCTTTTTCAGATAGTATTTTCCTAATGTAATGAAATGCAGCTACATTGTTTTCTGTATTCTGTATCTTGTTACTTCATTAAATTTGTTTATGAGTTCTAAATGTTTTTTGCATAGGAGTATTTAGGATATTCTACATATATAATAATATGTCATCTGCAAAAGCCAATTTTACTTCTTCCCTTCCAGTTTGGATGCCTGTTCCTTCTTTTTCTCTTCTAATTGCTCTGGCCAGAACTACCAATACATTGTTGAGAGGACAGGTGAAAGTGGCATTCTTCTCTTTTCCAGAGGAAAAGATTTCAAACTTTTTCTGTGGAGTAAGATGTTAGCAGTGGGTTTGTCATATATGACCTTTATTATTTTGTGGGATATTCCTTCTATGTCCACTTGTTGAGAGTTTTTATCATGAAAGAATTTTTAATTTTGTCCAATTCTTTTTCTGAATTTATTGAGATGATCGTATGATTTTTAACTTTCGATTAAAGTGGTGTATCACATTTATTAATTTGTATATTTTGTATCATCCTTGCATCCAGGGATAAATCCCACTTTATCAGGGTGTGTGTTCCTTTTATTGTGTGACTGATTTGGATTACTAGTATTTTGTGGATGATTTGCATCTATATTCATCAGGAATATTGGTTTGTGATTTTTGTTTCTAGCCATGTCCTTATCAGGTTTTGGAAGCAGGGTAATTCTGACCTCAAAAAAATGAGTTTGGGAATGTTTTCTCCTCTACAATATTTTGGAAGAATTTGGAAAGACTGGCACTACTTCTTCTCTAAATGCTTGGTAGAATTCACCTGGAAAGCCATCTGCTCCTGGACTTTTCTTGTTGGGAGGTTTTTGAATAGTGAGTCAATCTCATTACTCATTATAGGTCTGGTCAAATTTTCTCTTTCATCCTAATTCAGTCTTGGTAGCTTGTATGTTTCTTGGAATTTATCCATTTCTTCTAGGTAATCCTATTTATTAGCATATAAATGCCTATAGCAGTCTCCTATAATCCTTTGTATTTCTGTGGTATCAGTTACAAAGTCTGCTCTTATTCCTGGTGTTAGTTTAGCTGAAGTTTTGTTGATTTTCCTTATTATTTTTAAGCTAGCTCTTCATTTGTTGATTTGTCTATTGTTTATCTGATTTTCACTTATTTTTGCTCTGATCTTCATAATTTTCTTCTGCTAAACTTGGGTTTGCTTGTTTTCTTTATTCTAATTCCTTGAGGTGAAAAGTTACATTGTTTACTTGAGATCTCTTTTTATCCTTAATGTAGGCACTTTTCACTATAAACTTCTCTGTTAGGAGCACTTTTGCTGAATTCCATTAGTTTTGCCATGTTGTATTTCTGTTTTTATGTATGTCAGAGTGTTTTTTACATCTCTTTTTATTATTTTTTTGATCCATTGTTTATTCAGGAGTATGTGTTTTAAAAATTTATACATATTTGAACATTTCCAGGTTTCCTCCTGTTATTGATCTCTAGTTTCATATCATTGTGGTACAAAAAAATAGTACTTAACATGATTTAAATATTTTAATTTTGCTAAGGCTTGCTTTGTAACCTATCACATGCTTTTTCCTGAAGAACATTTCATGTATCCTTGAGAAAATGTCTATCCTGTTGGTGTTGGACTGAATGCTCTATGTATATCTGTTAGGTCCATTTAGTCTAAGTATAGCATAAGTGTGCTCTTTCTTTATTGATTTTCTGTATGGATCATATATCTGTTGTCAAAAATGTGGTAATGAAATTCATACTATTATTGTATTGCTGTCCAATTTCTCCCTTCAGATCTGTTAGTATTGACTTAATATATTTAGGTGTGCCAATGTCAGTTGCATAAAGTTTACAAGTGTTAAATCCCCTTGCTGAATTGACCCTTCAGTATTATATAATGACTTTCTGTGTCTCATGTTAAATTTTAGGCGTAAAGTCTATTTTTTCTGTTATAAGTATAGCTACCCTTGCTCATTTTTGTTTTTGTGGTTTTGTTTCTGTTTTTGTTTTAGGTTTCAGGTGGGGGTGGGTCTTTATCAAGTGATGCTTTAGTCTCAGTCTCTGCCAGGGACTGGAAATGGGGGTGATCACACTGCCCCCAGGTTGCCCCAGACTTACCGTCTTAGAGGAAGGAGGCGGGATGCCTGCTACCCTCTGAGAACAGCCTGGGAAGCTAGGCTAGCACTGGGGCTGGGGGGAACAGCAGAGCTGAGATCCCCACCTTCAACGCCCAGTCCGAGCTATATGTGCAGCCTGAGGGGGAGGGACTGAGACAATCCTGGCCAAAGCCTCCCACACACACAGCCCTGCCCTTGCTGTTTCACTCATCATCTCTGCTCCCACATTCACCTCGACACTCCAAAAGCTAGCCCTGTGCTCAGCTCCTCCAGGCCTTTAGTCCTGGGGAAGGACAAAAGTAGGGAAGCCTATCAGGGCAGAGGGCCCCTGGCCCGGCAGCTTCAAGGGACGTTTCCTTTCTGCTGCCCATCCAAACACAGGCCCCTCCCTAGAGAGTAAGGGGGGTGGTGGCCTCAAACGTCGCCCCCCGGTCTTCTTACTGGCATCCTACTCTGTCCCAGCACAGCAGCCCAGAGCACAAAGCACAGTGACCATGGGGCTGGTGGGCACAGGAGCCCTCACTGGCATACAGGCCTGACTGCCTGAAGCCGTCATGGGCCTGCTCCCTGCACTGGAAGCCAGATGAAGGGAGACAGAAAAGAGAAGTGGGGCAATGGGTGTGCAGCCCCTGCAGCAGGATGGATCTAAGCCCTGCCCTGCTATTGGTGCAGGCAGCTCCAGGCCCCTCTTTCTTAAGAGTCCCCAAGGCTCCAGAGCTGCCCAGCTCTTGAAAAGGGAGATGAGAGGGGGATGGGTGGGCCTCGAGGAGAGGAAGGGTCTGCAGAGAACCACCCAGACATCTGGTGTTACCCAACTCTACCCACAAGGCCGGAGGGCCCAAACTCCTGGCACCAACCACTCTATGCCTTGGGTGAGGAAGAAGGGCCCCTTCTGCTGTCCCTTCCCCTCAGCGGTCCGGGAACTACTCCAATGAAACGAAGACACCCGTGCCTACCACCTGCCCCTGGGGAAGGCAGGGGGGCTGAGGCAGGAAGGCTGGCCAGGGGCCCACAGGCCTCTCCTGCTCCAAGTACTTTCCTTGCTTTCCTGATGTTATCTTGGAAACAGGGGGACCCCACCCTCCCAGCTGGCTCCTGGGCCCTTCCTGCAGCCTGTGTGCAGCTGGGCTTCCTTCCTGTGTACATGTGTGAGTCTGCGTGTGGTGGGGTGACTACAGGTGGTGGTCCTGGCTGCCAGGGAGGGCAGGAGAGATGTGGAGTCAGCCCGCTGCAGGGCCTGGGGGTCGGTCTCAACCAATCTCCTTCCACTGCTTGTAGAAGTCCAGAACATTCTTGATGTCCACACTGGCATGTGCAGCGGCCTGCAAGGCTGCCTGCATAGGGCCTGAGAGCATGCTGGGGTTGTCCAGTGGAAGGCCTGTGATGATGGTCACCATGCCACTCGGGTCCTCCTCACCTGCCCTCTGGGCCAGAGTCAGCTGTTTGCAGCTGTCCAGAATCTTATAGAGCGTCCAGGCATCTGCATCCTGCCTCTTCAGCTTATGCCACTCGAAGCTCTTCCCCACCTCTTTCTGGCAGCCAGTGTTCCTGTTCCCTTTTTTAAACTCTGCCTCCAGGTATTGGATTCCATCCTGAGCCCCTGGGTGTTCCTTCTTCAGCAAATCTAGGCCATCAATCACTGTCATTGGGATGATGACAACGAAGAGGCCACTGGTGGCCAGCTGGCGGATGATGGGGAGGTGGTGGCAGAGGGCTTGCGTTTCGGGGACGAGGTAGAGAGACATTGCTGACGGGGCCTTGGGCTGCTGCAGGCTCCCTTCCAGCTGAGAGACCTCAAGCTGAAGTCATAGCTGGGCCATGTCTCTCATTAGCCCATTCCGCGAGCTTCCTCCTGTGCCATGTGGAACTGGGCCCGGGCCTGCTGCAGCAGGCTCTCTTGCCCAGACGGGGAGATGCTGACAAAGGTGCTGACCTCTGGGTTGAAATGTAGGATGCTGCTATGCAGGCGGGCAATGAAGTGGCCAAAGCTGTGGATGCAGCAGATGTGCACGACTGTCTCCTCTAAGGTGCTGAGCAAGAGCTGATCCGTGTCAAAGTTAAAGCATCTGTGGGCAGCCTGGAGGGGAGGCAGACTGTGAAGTGCCATGTCCTCTGGGAGCAGCAGGCTAGACGGGAGGTCAGGCGGTTCACAACCTTCAAGAAGATCCTGGACCTTGGGACACAGGACCAGGCCAGACTCTTGGAGTTCTCCAGCAGCTGGCAACAGATTCAGCAACACAGACAGGCAGTTCCACAGACTTAGAGAGCTCTGCGCACATACAATGATGAGGCTGCGGTTGGTTCGCAGCCAGTCCAGGAAGGCTTTCACAGCAGGAAGCTGGCCTTCGGCCATGAGGACTTGCAGCTTCTCCTGGACGCTGCGCTCATTCCAACAGGCGCGCCCACTGTTGGACTCACTTCCCTCCGACGCAGAGCCCTCTTCAGAGGCTGGCTCTGAGGGCTTGTCCACATCCCCACTGACACAGGGCCTGGGGCTGGCCAAGGTGGGAGCTTCGGTGGTGTGCTGGAGAAGCAGGTTGCTGAAGGTGGGGGCCAGTTGGAAGCAGCGTTTAGTCTGGAACATCTGGGTGGACATAGCTTGTAGATTGCTGGCAATGCTGTCCTCGCTGGGGTCCAGTGGGCCATTGAAGGATTCAGGAGCCTCTGACCTGGCCCGAGGTGGCTCCAGGGCTAGGTACCATGTCCCTTCCTCATCCTCCTTATCTTCCAGGTCTGATCTGGACTCCTGGCTCTTCGTTTTGGAATCTGTCTTGGCATTAATGGCCGTTCCCCCACCTTCAAGACTCTTGTCAGAGCCACTGTAAGAGCCCTCGCTGGCCTGGGCTGAGTCAAGGCTCAAGTCCTAGTCAAAGCCTTCACTCATGTCACTGTCATCACCAGCTGTGAGTGGGCGGCAGAAGCAGGAGAAGCAGGAGAACTTCTGGTTCTTTCTGGCTTCGCCCTCTTGAGGTGCTGCAGGAGGAGGCTCAAGACCCTCCTTCTCCAAGCGTCCCTTGGACTCTGGTTCATCTGTGCCATTGCTCTGGAATGCCGGGACAGGAGTCTCGTCCTCTTCCAACTCAGCTTGCAGCCCTATGTTGACATGATTGACGAGGTGGGAGAAGAGGGCCAGGGTGAAGGCAATAGCTGCAGGTACTGCTTGCATCCAGCTCTCTTCAAGCTGTGCACACCCATAAGGCAGATGATGCCCATTTGAAAGATGAGAAGGTCTGGGAGGAAATCATATCCACTCTCATACTCCTCCTCATCCTCACTGGCCAGGCTGAGGTTGGGTGGGGAGGGCAGGTAGAAGAGACAGAGGCTGAAGTCCTTCAGGACTGACTGGCAGAGTGACATGAGCCTTGAGTCCAGGGAGCTGCTTTTGGGCTGCAGGAGGCTTTGCAGATACATACAGCTCACCAGCAGCCTCTTAATGTCTTTACATCGCTTCTTGTTGGGAGAGAGTTTCCTAGTCTCGCACTGCTTCAGCTGTGGTACATTTCGGCTGCCTTGTCACGCAGCCGCTTGAGATTCCCATAGGCCCCCTCAAAGGACACATCCGACTAGATGCAGCACAGGTAGCAATACATGGCTTCCACATTATAGTACTTGCTGCCTGAAAGGGTGCCCAGCTGGTTGAAGGCATTCCAATCTGGGGAGCCACTGACAGGGCTTGGTAGTAAAATCTCTCAGCTAGCAGCTCAGAGTTTATGCCAGCTAATTCATTCTGATATCAGGAAAATCCCCCAGGTACACTAGCCATTGGTGGCATGCCGTCTGTGCCCAATCCATCTCCTTCCCTGAAGCAGACACTGGCTTCCTGCATCCTATGAGCGGGTCGGTGACATGGGTCCAGTCGATGCAGCATTGCAGTTCTAGCTGGTAGTGGGACTGGATATAGAGAAGGAGATGCTGGTAGAAGCCAATCCCAGCGACCAGGTGTGTCCTGTAGGCATTTTAAGGCGCTCCGGCTGTGGATACGCTTTTTGTTAGTCTTGATAAGTTGGATAACTTCGTAGCATACCTTTCTCCACAGCAGCTCCTCAGCCTTCCTCCCGTAGTCCACCGGGTGCTTGACGCAGAGATCACGCAGCTTGCTCCTCGGGCTAATGTTCTCTGGTTTGAACACTTCTTGATAAGCGGTTTTGTTGCAAAGGATGAGGTCAAGTCGATGCACAGCTTTCACCACAGCCCGGATAAATCCGCTTAGTGTTGGGGACCTTTGCTTCGCGGGCTCGCTGCTCTCCCCTTTGGCGGGGGATGGGCCTTGGCTCATGGTGCCTTGGCCCGAGGATGGCTCCCGGTCACAGGGCCCCTTTATACCCACCACTACCGCCACCACTGCTGTCTTTCTGGCCGCGGCAGCAGCCGGCCCTGCTCCGCCGCCATCGCAGGGAGATGGCTGCCCGCGACTGCCTACCCTTGCTCATTTTTGGTTTTCATTTTTATGAAATATATTTTTTCCATCTCCTCATTTTTATTTTTCATGAAAGCTGAAAAAAAAATCTCTTTAGGTGGAATACAGTTAGTCTTTTTAAAAATTCGTTCAATCACTCTGTGCTTTAATTGGAAATGTTAATCTATTTACATTTAGAGTATTTATTTATATGTAAGAACTTACTAACGACATCTTGTTAATTTTTTCTGGCGGTTTTGTAGTCTTCCTTTTCCTTTCTTTGTGAACTGATGATTTCCTGTAGAGGAATGTTTGGTTTTCTTTCCTTTTTCTCTTGTGTATCTACTGTAGGTCTTTGCTTTGTGGTTACTGTGAAGCTGATAAGCCATGAACATCTTATACATATAACAGTCTATTTTAGGCTGCGACAACCTAACTATTCACATACGAAATTCTACCCTTTTACTCACTCCCCCCAACAGTTTATGATTTGATGTCACAGTTTATGTATTTTTATATTGTTTATCTATAGCAAATTAGCATGTAAGTGTAGTTATTTTTAATGCTTCTGTCCTTTAACCTTTGTATGATTAATTAACACACCATCATATTTATGCATTGTTGTATTCCTATTTCACTATATACTTGCCTTACCAATGTGTTTTGTATTTTTTGTTTTAATGTTCTTAGTGTTTTTTCATTTAACCTTGAAGAACTCCCTTTGGCAATGTAAGCAGTGTAGGTCTACCAGTTGTGTATTCCATTAGATTTTCCTTGTCTGAGAGTCTTTATCACTCCATTTTTGAAAGACAACTTTTCAGGTAAACTATTTTTGGTTAATTTTTTTTTTTTCTTTCAGCATGTTGAATTTATCATCCTACTCTCTCATACCCTGCAAAGTTTATTTTGAGGTATCTGCTGATAGTTTTATGGGGGGTTGGTTTCCACTGCATGTGATGCTTTTTTTTCCCTTGTTGCTTTTAAAACTTTCTCTTTGCCTTTGATTTTAGGCAGTTTTATCACAATGCTTGTTGGAGAAGATCCCTCTGGGTTGGATCTGTTTGGGGACTTATGAGCTTTGTAAACTTGGATGTCCAAATCTCTCTGCAGAGATGGAAAGTTCTCAGCCATTATTTCCTTAAATATACTTTCTACCCCTTTCTTTTTCTCATACTCTGGGACCTCAGTTATGCATAGATTATTACTTGTAATGGTTTCCTATAGTTCACAAAGGCTTTCTTCGCTTTTTTTGGGTTCTTTTTGTAAGCTAACATATGATGTATCACACAAAATGTTCAATATGCACTTGAAGAAAAGTGTGTGTTCTGTGCTTTCTGGGTGGAGTGTTCTGTATATGTCTTTTAGGTCTAATTGTTTTATATTGTTGTTCAATTTTTCTATTTCCTTATTGATCCTCTGGCTGGTTGTTCTATTATTGAATATGGGGTATTGAAATCTTGCTCTCTAACTGTGGACGTGTCTATATCTCCCTTCAATTTTGTCGACATTTGCCTTGTATACTTTGGAGCGCTGAGGTTTGTCGTGTACATATCTATAGTTATTATATATTCTCAGTGAAATATTTCTTTTACTGATACATAATGTTCTTATTTTTCTCTTTTACCAGTTTTAGATTTAACATCTATTTTGTCTGATATTAATATATAGCTATGCAGCTCTTTTGGTTACTATTTGCATAGGGTATCTTTTCCATCCTTTCACTTTTAACTTATGTGTGTCCTTAGATCTAAAGTGAGTCTGCTGTATATAGTATATCCTTTTTGTAAAAATCAGCTGTGCAAAACTATGCCTTGTGCTTCAGAATTTTAATCCACTTATATTTAATTACTGTTAAGAAATAATTCTTTTGTTATTTTTCCATAAATAAAGTAATTAATTGTTTTCTGTAATTCTTATGGCTTTTTGTGGTAACTCATTTTGTCTATGACTACCTTCCGTTGTGTTTAGTTAATTGTTTGTAGTCACATGTGTCAGCTGCCTTCTAACTCCTTTTACAGATATTTTCTTTGTGGTTACCATAAGGGTTACATGTAACATCCTAAAGTTATAGTACTCTATTTTGAATTGAAACAATATAAATGTAACTGCACACAAAACTAACCCTTTATAATTCCATCTCCCTGCACTTTATGTTACTGATGTCTTAAGTTACATCTTTATATTTTCTGTACTCATTAGCACAGTTTTATAATGACATTCACCATTTTTCTTTAAAATCCTGTAGAAAATAAAAAGTAAAGTTATAAAAAAAATTATAATTTTAAAGAATTTTCTCATGGGTATACCTTTACTGGAGATTGTTATATGTTCATATGGTTTCAAATTACTCCCTAGTGTCCTTTCATTATAATCTGGAGGAGTCCCATCAGCATTTTTTAGGGTAGTCTAGTGATCATGAATTCCCTCAGCTTTTGTTTAACAGGGAATATGTTAATATCTTACACATTTATAAAGACTTTTTTTTCCTGGATATAAAACTCTCAACTGGATATAAAATTCTCAGTTGATAAGATTTTTTTTCCCTTTTCAATACTTTCTATATAGCATCCAATGCCTTCTGGCCTCCAAGATTTCTGCTGAGAAATTGGTTGATAATCTTAATGAGGATGGATACCTTGTTCATGACAAGTCACTTTTTTCCTACTACTTTCAAGATTCTCTCTTTGTCTTTGTCTTTCAACAGTTTAATTTTAATGTATCTCAGTGTAGGCCTCTTTGGGTTTATCCTCTTGGTAGATGACTGAGTTTCTTAAATTTGTACATACCTCCTTTTCTCTAATTTGGGAGATTTTTGGCCCTCATCCTTCAAGTAATCTCTCTGCTCTTTTCTCTCTTCTTCATCTGGGACTCACATAATGCATACATAGGTACACTTGATGTTTTAAATAACTTGATGTTTTAAATAACTAATTTTTTAATGAGTCTCGCTCTAGCTTCTCCTTGGAGCTATGTAATTTATTATACGGGTCCACCAATAATCCAGTTCTCCAGAGAATGCAAATCTAAGATCTGCAGGTCTTAAAAAATTAACCTTAGTAAAGCAGTTTGGTCACTGAATTCAGCTCTCTTCAGAAAGGATTAATTTCCTCCATGCACCGCCTGCATAATGATCAGGATAAAAAGAATATGGGGTTATATGGACCTATTTTGAAATTTAGGTTCTGCCCTGATAATTCTAGTTTAGGTTACCCCCTTCTTTTCCTTGAAATCTCCCTGAGGGTGCAACACTGTTATAGTCTTGAGTGGTTGTACAGATATATGGAGGTGACTAAATCCTATGTCAGGTTCTTTCCCTGACTTTTGTCAGAATACTCAGATAAAATGATTATTTTAATTGTTATTTTTTACAGAGGGATGTCTAATCTGTGATTTGGTTTCACCCTACTTTCTAGCTAATAATGCTCAGGAAAAAGGGCCCCTGAGAGTAGCTGTGATTAAATTCAAAAAGCAAATACAAATGAAACATAAATTCTTTTTTTTTTTTTTTTTTTTTTGGTACGCGGGCCTCTCACTGTTGTGGCCTCTCCCGTTGCGGAGCACAGGCTCCGGATGCACAGGCTCAGTGGCCATGGCTCACGGGCCCAGCTGCTCCGCACCATGTGGGATCCTCCCGGACCGGGGCACGAACCCGTGTCCCCTGCATCGGCAAGCAGACTCTCAACCACTGCGCCACCAGGGAAGCCCGAAACATAAATTCTTTAAAAAATAAAATCAA
This sequence comes from Physeter macrocephalus, assembly GCF_002837175.3. NCBI lineage: Eukaryota > Metazoa > Chordata > Mammalia > Artiodactyla > Physeteridae > Physeter > Physeter macrocephalus. Next base: position 90,525,846 of record NC_041222.1, on the reverse strand, counting down.
GAGGTATTTTTTTAAAAACTTTTATTTATTTATTTTTGGCTGTGTTGGGTCTTTGTTTCTGTGCGAGGGCTTTCTCCAGTTGCGGCAAGCAGGGGCCACTCTTCGTCGCAGTGCGCGGGCCTCTCACTATCGCGGCCTCTCTTATTGCGGAGCACAGGCTCCAGATGCGCGGGCTCAGTAGTTGTGGCTCACGGGCCTAGTTGCTCCACGGCATGTGGGATCCTCCCAGACCAGGGCTCGAACCCGTGTCCCCTACATTGGCAGACAGATTCTCAACCACTGTGCCACCAGGGAAGCCCCAAGAGGTATTTTTAAAAAACTTTATTTTTTCATCATTTTGAAAGATTTTGCTGTTCTCCCCAACTTCCAGGTTGACAGGTTATTTTTTTAGTCCCTTTTTTCTTTCTTTTTTTTCTTGCTTTCTGACAAGAAATTTGTCATCTTTATCTTAGCTTCCTTGTACAAATTATTTTTTTCTCCAGCTGCTTTTATTTTTTAAAGCTTTTTTAAAAAATTAGTTAATTTTATTTTATTTATTTTTGGCTGCGTTGGGTCTTTGTTGCTGTGCACGGGCTTTCTCTAGTTGTGGCGAGGAGCGGCTACTCTTCATTGCGGTGCACAGGCTTCTCGTTGTGGTGGCTTCTTTTGCTGCAGAGCACAGGTTCTAGGTGTGTGGGCTTCAGTAGCTGCAGCACTGTGGGCTCAGTAGTTTTGGCTCGCGGGCTCTAGAGCGCAGGCTCAGTAGTTGTGGCACACAAGCTTAGTTGCTCCGCAGCGTGTGGGATCATCCCGGACCAGGGATCAAGCCTGTGTCCCCTGCATTGGCTGGTGGATTCTTAACCACTGCGCCACCAGGGAAGCCTCCAGCTGCTTTTAATATTTTATATTTATCACTGGTTTTGAGCAATTTGATTATGATATAATTTGGTGTAGCTTTATGTTTCTTATGCTTGACATAAACTTCATGGATGTATGGATTTACAGTTTGAAAAGTTTTCAAGCATTATTTCTCTAAATTTTGTCTCCCATATCCCTCACACTCCTACAGGAACTCCAATTGCATATTTACCTGGTCACTTGAAGTTTTTCTACCATTTGCTGTTCATTGTTAATTTTTTTCTCTGTTTTTTTTTCTTATGTCTTTTCCCTAGAAATTCATAATGTGCTGTTGATCCCATCAATTGTATTTTTTATATCAAGCATTGTAGTTTTCATCTACATCTAGAAGTTCAGTTTGAATCTTTTATCTCCCATGCCTCCACTTAACTTTTTGAATGTACAGAATACAGTGACAACTGTTTTAAAACCCTTCTCCTAATTCTAACACCAGTATATGATTAGCAACAATTTTGATTGGTTTATTTTGCTCCGCATGGATCACATTTTCTTGAATCTTTACAAATCTGGTCATTTTTAATTGTATTAGAGACTCGTTGGGTGGTGGATATTTTGTAGTCAAATAAATATTCTTGAGCTTGGTTCTGAGATGTATTTATGTTATTTGTAAATGGTTTGATCTTTTTGTGTTTTGCCATTAAGATTTGTTAAGTGAGATGAGAGCAAGGCTCTTCTTTGGACTATCTTGTCCTGAACAAAGGGCCACCCATGACCAAGCACCTCAACCTAAGGGAGCAGCACCAATTTGGTCAGGACTTTCTCCCAGGTTAGTACCATACTCTCTTGCTCTCTTGCTGTGACTCCAGCTAATAGACTAATCCTGAACAGAAAACCAAGAGCAGAGTAAAGGGATTTTTATTTCTTTTTCCCTACTGTCAACACAGCATCTAGAATAATAGGTGTCACACAGCAGGTTTTATGAATACACAGAAAAGATATTTCATATATAATATGTATAATATATGAGATGAGATGTATATATACTTTATCTCCATTAGTAATCTTTACTTAAATTCAATTATGACTTATTTAATAAAGCTCCACCAGCCTTTTTGTACTTATTACTTTTAATTCATTAGAGAGCTGTATTAGTTTGCTAGGTCTGCCATAACAAAATGGTGCAGACTGAGGGCTCAAGCAACAGAAATATATTTTCTTACAGTTCGAGCGTCTAGACGTTCCTAATCAAGGTGTCCTTAATTTTGGTGTCTTCTGTGGAATCTCTCCTTGGCTTGCAGGTGGTTGTCTCCTTTTTTAAATTGAAACATATTTGACATATAACATTATGTAAATTTAAGTTGTAAAACATGTTGACTTGATAGGTTTATGTATTGTAGTATGATTGCTCTTGTAGTGACAATTAGTATCTTGATCATGTCACATGATTATGTTTTTTTTTTGGTGATTGGAATAATTAAGATCTAGTCTCTTAGCAAGTTTGATGATTATAATACAATATTGTTGTTTATATTCACTATATTGTGCTTTAGATCTCTGGGACTTTTTTAGTGTTGCCTTCTTATTGTGTCTTCACATGGTCTTTCTTCTGTAGGTATGCATTCCTTGTGTCTCCTTGTGTATCTAAAGCTTCTTATAAGAACACCAGTTGGATTGGATTAGAGCTTACCTTAACAGCCTCATTTTAACTTAATTACTTCTCTGAAGGCCCTAGCTCTGAATATAGTTACATAGTAGGTTACTCAGGCTTAGGGCTTCAACATATTAATTTGGAAGATGGGCACAATTCAGCCCATAATATAGGACAAATTATGATAAAATTGAAAATGAGTAACTTGTCATTATGTGCATGAAAATCCAAGACCATTAATATTAAAATTAGTTTAAAAATAAATTAGAGAATGAAGGAGAAAATATTGTTAATATATCAAAACAAGCATCTCTCCTATGTGCAAATAAATACTTGTTATACCATATGTGAGAGTGTTTTATTTACTGTAATAAGATTCAAATTGAAAGAACTTAATAAATGTTTACCTATATGTAAGTCTATATGAAGAAAAGTATTAACCTGCATAAGAGATTTAAAGAAGAGAGAGGATATATAGTGGCCAGGATTATATTTGTGGCAGACAGGATAATGTCACTATTTCACTTTTGTAAAGATATCTTTTCTTGCAGGAGTGCAGGGTGCAGACCAGCAATGTAGTTCTAAATAGTTTGACCTGATGATATGATTACACTTTAATTAATTGTCAAAATAAGCTGTAAATAAGTAGAAAAAAGAAAAGCTTGTATTTGAAAAATGTATTTGTGTGGTGTACTGCACTGAATAAAGTTGAGGCTAATTAACATTGGTTATGTTTGGGAAGGAGATGGAGAGTGGGAACTTCCTCCAATTATCCCATCAAGCACTACTCTTTTGATGCAACTGATCTTGTGTTTTTGTATAATTTAAAACAAAATGTTGAAATATATTTATATACATTAAAGAACACAGGAAATACTCCATAAAATGTTGAAAGAATAATGATTTTTCAACAGCCTTGCTCAGGTCAGAATTGGTGGTGTATGAAAAAAATACTTGCAGAGTATATTGAGTATTTTCCTAGGCCTATGTCATGAGGAGGGCCATCTGGTTTGCATAAAACAAACACGGTTGGGCTATCAGTGCATTATACTGTCACATTTAGATTTAGCGTTAGAAGATCAGGCATTTTTACATAGAAATCATTGCCGAATGCAAGTTCATGTACCTGATGCACAGTAAGGCCAAACAGACCAAAACATTGATGTTTGGAGCAGGTAAAGATTTACTGCAGTGGTCAAGCAAGGAGAATGAACGGGTGGCTCATGCTCAAAAGACCTGAACTCCTAGATGATTTTGGGGTAAGAGTTTTATAGGCATATTTGGGGGTGGAGCCTGCAAGGTATCTACTTTGGTTGGTGATGAGGTGACTGGGTGCTCTTCAGGAATATTGTGCTCAACCTGAAGTTACCATCCTCCTGCAGAGAGGGGGCTTTAGATCCTGCAACAAAACTCAAAGATTTTTATGTATAATCCCTTGAGGAGGAAGCAGGTCCCTGTTTTATAGCTGCACTATTGTTTCTTGACTGCTTCTCTTTTCTTCTGCATTCCCTTCCTTCCCTGGTTAGTAACTGTTTGAATCTGTCCTTTGGAATTCAGCGATGGTCTAGGAGCTGAAACCTTTTTCCTACAAAGATGCAAGGGACAGGGAAAGGCTTTTGTATCCAGAAGAGCCCTGTAGCGTCCTGCTTGGTTTCAAAATTGCAGTAAATGAAAAAGAAGTCTGTCACATTATGACTAAACCAGTGAACTCACTTTTGAGAAAATATGCTATTTGTCCTTCACAAAGGACGCCCCCTTGATGCCAAGTAGGTTAATTAATGCAAAGACGGAAAATTCTATTCCATTAGGAGGATATTTTCTCGGGACTATCAGGATCTAGCAATCTGGAGAATCTGATATCAGTCATGACCTTTACCTGCTTGCCTTGGTACACCCACACAGGCCAGCTATGGAGATAGTCCAAGAACCAGAGTGCGGAGAAGCACCCGATCCGGGGTCTCGGAGAACCCAGGACCACGGAACAAGCATTTCCCTCGTATTTCTACTCTGCTGCAATAAATTGGTTGCTCTGTTCAAGACACCCCAGGGCGCGGGGAGCGACGGGAAATGTAGTCTTTCTCCCTCCACAGACCTCCTGGTTTCTGGGGCTTCCTCTGCGCGGGTGCAACATAGGCCCCGCCTCATCCCTTCCGCCTTCACAGGCCTCGTGGTGTGAAGAACCTGGAGCTTCGGCCCTTGCAGGTGCGGGATCTGCACGGCGGGGACGGGGACTTCGCGTGGCCTGGAGCTTTGCTGAGAGCGGCGTTCTTGTGGCGGGGGCGGAAGTAGTACGTCTCGGGCCGCCCTCCGGCCCAGGCGGGACTGCAGTGCCCGGGTCTGGCCTGGATCTCGGCCCTGGGATGGTGGGTGGGGCGATCCCGGTTCGGGCCTTGTGGTCTGGGGGGCAGGTGGAGCTGAGACCCGTTAGGAGCGGGGACTGTGCGTGTGGGGATGGAATGCACGGCCCGGCCTGCATCTGACGGGGGGACGCCGGGGCGGACAGTGGGAGGGAAAGCGCGGTGGTCACGCTGGCGGTGAAAGCGGGCCAGAAAGCGCGGGCGGAGGGTGTGCTGGGCAGCCCTGCTCTGGAGCGGGAGAGACCCGGTCAGTTACAGCTGTGTCACCTGTACTGTGGGCGGGAGAAGTAACCTGGGGACGAGTCAGGTCTGCAAAGGAGGCTACGAATAATGCCTGCTTCATGGCGTTGTTCTGAGAATTCGATATGGATCATTTGGAAAAAGAGCAAAGTGCCAGGTACTGACCGCCGAAAAAGTGTTAATAGATGTTGTTATTTAGAAGACACTTCGTTCTTTTCATTGGGTGGTTTACATAAGGCTCCCAATTATCTCGTGATAGCGGTATGAGCATCTGCATTAAACACACGTTAAGCAAAAAGCAGATCTGAGTCTCAGGGTGGTGAGGTGGTCCTGAGTTTGAGAGCGCCGCTGACTTCTCCAGGCTCACCCGGATTGTGAGAGAGCCAGGAGTCGAACAGTCGTTCATACCGTTCAGTGGACGGAATGGCCGGCCCCGCCTGCATCTGACGCGGGGGACGCCGGGGCGGACAGTGGGAGGGAAAGCGCGGTGGTCACGCTGGCGGTGAAAGCGGGCCAGAAAGCGCGGGCGGAGGGTGTGCTGGGCAGCCCTGCTCTGGAGCGGGAGAGACCCGGTCAGTTACAGCTGTGTCACCTGTACTGTGGGCGGGAGAAGTAACCTGGGGACGAGTCAGGTCTGCAAAGGAGGCTACGAATAATGCCTGCTTCATGGCGTTGTTCTGAGAATTCGATATGGATCATTTGGAAAAAGAGCAAAGTGCCAGGTACTGACCGCCGAAAAAGTGTTAATAGATGTTGTTATTTAGAAGACACTTCGTTCTTTTCATTGGGTGGTTTACATAAGGCTCCCAATTATCTCGTGATAGCGGTATGAGCATCTGCATTAAACACACGTTAAGCAAAAAGCAGATCTGAGTCTCAGGGTGGTGAGGTGGTCCTGAGTTTGAGAGCGCCGCTGACTTCTCCAGGCTCACCCGGATTGTGAGAGAGCCAGGAGTCGAACAGTCGTTCATACCGTTCAGTCATCAGAAGAAACTTATCAAGAGTCCCTTTTGAGAAACTGCAGCCCACTTCAATAATGTTTTTAAAAATTGTCTTAAAGCTTGCCATCCTTTTTACTGGGCTTCCTGTGGATTTTCTAACTCCAGGGGTAAACAATTTTGCTAGGCAAACAAAGTAAGGATGCAGGCTGTGTCTTTTCTTCTACTGTTAATTTTAATGAAGCATGTCGTCCTTTGGTGTATTTTAGTCTGTTAGTTTTTTGTTTGTATTGTTTAAATTAGTAAAAAAAATTATTTTTACCAACTGAGAAGTGGTAGGTTTAAGCCCCATGATCATTTCAAACTGGAAAATGGACAAGTGGTGCTTCCACAGGGTACTTCCCTTTCCTTTTCAAAGGCCAAAGTGAGTCCTTATGGAGGCTGCCCCTCAGCTGGGCTGCTGAGGTGATTGGGGAGTGAATGTAGGAACTATAAGTCAGGCCAGGTGTTCTGACCCTTTCCTCTTTCTGTCCCCCCCAGCTGAATCTTCACCGTCCTCTACACTCTCCCAAGACCTGCTGAAAATGAACACATCTGAGGTGAGCTCTTTATTCATCCCCCTGTTAGTGGTATGATAGATTCAACTCTTGATTTCAGATTGCTCTCAGATTGTGTTACACATCTTTTATCAGTGTAAGTTATTTCCCTTTTATAATCAGTTTTACTTGGGTCATGAATGTACCCTGAATTATATCGAATACCTTTTTGTATCTGTTGGAGTAAAGCTATAGCTTATTTTTTTTAATCTCCAAATATGAGAGGTAGCAGGTAGCTTAAATGGATTTTAGAATGTTAACTTACTCTTGAATTCTTGTATAGACTCTACTTGATAATGGGTGTGAGCCTTTTTTGTTTTAAATTTGTAACTGACATCTTTTTGCTCTTATAATATTTGAACTTTTATTCTGTATTCACACACTACATTAGCCTATAATTTTGTTTTCTTATGTCCCTGACTAACTGTGGTATCTTGGTTATATTAGTCTTTGGGGCCCTTTCTACTCTTTTTCTCCTCTCCTCTCCTTTCCCTTTCCCCTCCCTTTTATCCTTTCTCTCTCTCTCTCTCTGTGTATTTCATATGAGAAAGTCATCTGTTATAGACTTCCTGAAACTCACCTCTAAAACTGGACTTTGTGAGTACATCTGCTTTTTGTGTATTGATGTAGATTACTGAGTCACTTTATTTAAACAGTCATGGATCTAGTCTGGTTTTCTATTTTTTTATTATTTTCAGAGAAAATTGTACATTTTTGTCTGTTTTTACAGTGTATTTTCATGACCTTGTTGATAGTTTTCTCTTATATTTGTTGTTACATCAATAATTTCTGTTTTCATATATTTAAACTTTCTACTTAACACAGGGAATGCTGATCAGAAAACAACCAAATGTGTTAACGGGTTGGCCCTGTCATAAATCTAGAATTTCAGAGTCTGCTGTTGGGCTTGGAAATTTGTACTGGTAGTATATTCTAAATACTGAGTTGAGGGAGCGTGCACTCAACCATTTTGCTGGTTCCAACTTCACTACACCAGCTGTCAATTTCTTTTTTAGATAGGTGATATAGTCACGTGACTCTAAAATCTAAACAGAAAGCATATTCATTGAGGTCTTGATCAGTTTGAATTAATTATTTTTTGTGGTGCAAAGTATGAATCAAGGTTATTGTTATTATTTTTTGTCTAATGGAGTTTTTTAGTCTAACATGATTTGTGTCAGAATATACTTTCTCCATTGAATTGCCCAGACACCTAAATTAATGTGTGTGTGCATTATGTTTGTATATATCATTTTTAGACTTTTTCTTTTGATCTCTGTGTTTCATTTTCATTAATATCACACACTTTCTTTGTCTTAAGCTCTATGGTATGTCTTGAAATCAAGTAATATCAGTCCTCTGACTTTGTTCTTTTTCAAAACTGTTTTCATATTCTAGGTTGTTTGCTTTCTATGTAAATATTAGAATTAACTTGTGATTGTAAAAATCCTGGTAAGCTTTTGATTATGATTTCATCGAATCTGTAGATTTCTTTGTGGAGAACTGGCAATCTCCATCATACTGAATCTCCTAATCTATGAATTCAATATTTATCTCTGTTTACTAGGTTGTTTAGAGAATTTTGAGCTGAGAAAAGACATGACCTGACTTATAATTTAATAATAACTCTGAGGGTGGACTCTAGTGAGACAGTGGTGGAAATAAATGATGTAGCAGGACTTTCAGTAATCCTTTCAAGAAATGGTGATGTTAGCAGTTGTACTTTGAAGTGATCAAATTTTGGATGGAATTTAAAGGCAGAGCCAAAACTATGAAAATGCCTGCTTCCCTAGGACATCACAGATAATGTGTGTACTGTCAGATACTTGTGATTTTTCATAATGTGAAAGAATTTCAGTTTTCATCTTACATTCCAAAGGTATTATCCATGTCACCTAATTTTGAATTCTTCAGATTGATGAGAAATGTGCTTTCACAGACATCAGTGTCATTCAAGGACGTGACTGTGGAGTTCACCCTGGAGGAGTGGCAGTGTATGAGCTCTGCTGAGAGAACCCTGTACAGAGATGTGATGCTGGAGAACTACAGCCACCTTGTCTCATTGGGTGAGCCTACTTTATCATGCCACTGCCTACAGTGTATTTGCTTTTCTGTTTCTTCTCCTGTTTTTTAAGAAATCATCTATGTTGAGGTATAATTAACAGAAAATAAAATTCAACAAGTTTCTATGTATAATTCAGTGACTTTTGAAAAATGTGTACGGCTATACCACCAAAATCAAACAGATATTTCTATCATGTGAAAATTTTCCTTATGGCCTTTCTCAGACAGTCCTCTCTTCCCACCCATTTTATGATAATCACTGATCCTCTTTCTATTTCAATACTTTTGCCTTTTTTGAAAATTCATATAAATGGAATCACATTTTATATACTGTCTGTATGGCTTCTTTCCCTTAGCATAATTCTTTGGAGATTCATGGATATTGTTGTGTGTGTCTGTATTTATTCTTTATAGTGATGAGGAATGTTTCGTTCTATGGCGTGTTGTTGATAAGACATGAGGTCCTCTTTGCTTTGGTGCTATCATAAGTAACGGTCCTATGAATATTTAAGTCCAAGTCTGTGTGTGGCTGTGTTTTCATACCTTTGTGTAAAGACCCTAGTTGTTGTTTCCTGGGTCTTAATGGCAAGTATTTATACCTACAGGAATACCTGGTTTTATTGTGCTTTACTTTATTAGGCTTCTCAGCTGTTACTTTTTTTTACAAATGGAAAGTTTGTGGCAGCCCCTTGGGTCCAACCATGTCTATTGCTGCCAGTTTTCAAACAGCATTTGCTTACTTTGTGTCTCTGTGTCATGTTTTGGTAATTCTCACAACGTTTCAAACTCTTTCATTATTATATTTGTTATGGTGATCCGTTGTAATTGTTTTGGGGCACCATGAATTGCATCCGTATGAGATGGCAAACTTGATTGATAAATATGTGTGTGTTTTGACTGCTCCGCTGACTGGCCATTCCCCCATCTCTCTCTTTCTCTTCAGGCCTCTTATTTCCTGAGACATAATAATATTGAAATTAGGCCAATTAATAACCCTACAATGGCTTGTAAATGTTCAAATGAAAGGAAGAGTTACATGCCACTTACTTTAAATTAAAAAATAGAAATTATTAGTGAGGAAGGCATGTTGAAAGCCGAGATATACTGAAAGCTAGGCTGATTGCACCAGTTAGCCAAGTTGTGAATGCAAAAGAAAAGTTCTTGAAGGAAAATTAAAGTGATAACTCGAGTGAACCACATGAATGATTAGAAAGTGAAACAGCCTGATTACTGATATGGATAATATTTTAGTGTCCTGGATAAAAGGTCAAACAACATTCCCTTAAGCCAAAGTGTAATCCAGGGCAAGATCCTAGCTCTCTTCAATTCTGTAAAGGCTGAGAGAGGCAAGGAACCTGCAGAAGAGGTTGAATCTGTTATAGGTTGGTTCATGGGGGTTAAGGAAAGAAGCCATCTCTATAAGATGAACGTGCAAGGGGGAGCAGCAAGTGCTGATGGAAAAACTGCAGCAAGTTATCCAGAAGATCTAGCTAAGATGATTAATGAAGGTGGCTACATGACACAACAGAGTTTTAATGTAGATGAAATACTCTTCTATTGGAAAAGATGCCATCTAGGACTTTCATACGTAGAGAGGAGAAGTCAATGCCTGCCTTCAAAGCTTCAAGGGCTAGACTGAATCTCTTGTTGTGAGCTAATGCAGCTGGTGACTTTAATTTGAATCCAGGGCTCATTTACCATTCCAGAAGTTCTAGGGGCCTTAGGAATTATGATGAATTTACTTTGCCTATGCTCTGGAAATGGAACAACAAAGCCTGGATGACAGCACATATGTTGACAACATGATTACTGAGTATTTTAAGCCTATTGTTAGACCTGCTGCTCAGAAAAAAGATTTCTTTCAAAACATGCTCATTGACTATGCACCTCAAGAGCTCTGATGGAGATGTACAATGTGATTAGTATATTTATGCTTGCTAACACAACATCCATTCTGCAGCCCATGTGTTGAGTTGTTTTGACTTTCAAGTCTTATTATTTAAAAAATATATTTTGTAAAGCTGTGGCTGCCATAGATATTGATTCCTCTGTGGGTCTGGGCAGAGTCAATTGAGAACCTTCTGGAAAGGATTGACCATTCTAGACGCATTAAGAACACTGTGATTCATGGGAAGAGTTTACAATATCAGCCTGAACAGGAGTTTGGAAGAAGGTGATTCCAGTCATTATGGATGACTTTGAGGGGTTCCAAACTTGAGTGTAGGAAGTAACTGCAGATGTGGTGGAAGAAGCAGAAGACTCAGAATTAGAAGCGGATCCTGAAGATGTGACTGAACTGCTGCAGTCCCATGATAAAAATTTAATGGATGAGGAGTTGCTTCTTGAAGGAGCAAAGAAAGTGGTTTCTTGAGATGGAATCTACTGGTGAAGACACTCTGAAGATCCTTCAAATGACAACAAAGGATTTAGAATATTACACATTTAGTTAATAAAGTAGTGGCAGGATTTGAGAGGATTGACTAGTTTTGAAAGAAGTTTTACTGTCTGTAAAATGCTGTCAATTCACTTTGCATATTACGGAGAAATAATTCATGAAAGGAAGAGTCAATTGATGTGACCAACTTCATTGTTGTCTTGTTTTAAGAAACTGCCACAGCCACCCCAGCCTTCAGTAACCACCACCATTAATAGTCTGCAGCATCAACACTGAGGCAAACCCTCCACCAGCAAGATTACCATGCACGGAAGGCTCAATGATGGTTAGCATTTTTTAGCAATAAAGTGTTTTTGTAAATTAAGATATGTACATTGTTTTTTAAGACATAATGCTGTTGCAAACTTATTAGTCTACTCTGTGTGTAAACACAGCTTTTCTATGTACTGGGAAACCAAACAATTTGTGCGACTCACTTTATTGTGATATTCACTGTATTGCTGTGATCTGCAACCACACCTGCAGTGTCTCTGATGTATGCCTGTATATGAAGAAGAAAACAACAACTGCCAAATGTTTTTAAAGTGCATGTGTCATTTACGTGGGCATTAGCAACTTATAGTAATTCTAGTTGCTCCAAATATTCACCATCATTTTGTGTTGTAAACCCGATGAGTTTTTATCCTTTGAGTGGAGGTCTGTTTTATCTACTTGGGTTTCATTTATCATTTCTCTTTGACTAATGATGATGAACAACTTTTGTATGCTATTTGTTCATTCACATAGCTTTTAAAGAAGTAAGTTCAGATCCATAGCCCATTTGTTTTGTTGAGTTTTTCGGGTTATAATTCAGTTGAAAGAGTTCTTTATACAATCTTGATAGAAGACTTTTATAAGATACACATGTTGAAAATTTTTTCTCCTAATCTGTGGTTGATCTTTTTAGTTGTGAAACAGTTGGGCAAAAGGTTTTCATGTTGATGAAGTCCAATCTATCATTTCCTTTACTTTCCTATTCTATTCCCCCCACCCCCTATTTAATAATTTGCCTAACAAAGGTCATTCAGATTTTCTCCTCTATTTTTTTCAAGAAATGTCTTTGGTTTAGGTTTTACATTTAAGTCTTTGACTTTTTCCAGTTAATCTGTGTAAATGGTGTGAAATATAGATCGTGCTTCATTTTTTCAGCTAAAGGTCTGCTTGGCTCACTGGTTATCCTTTTCCTATTCAGTTGCCTTGGCACCTTTTGAAATAAATTGTACTTATATGCATAGGCCTCTCTCTGAATATCATTCTGGTTTATTGATCTAAATACCTATCTTAATAGGTATGCACTATTTGACTAGTGCACTAATCATGCGCTCTTTTGATTAATCTGTGCAGTAAGTTTTCACATCAGAAGGAATAAGTCCTCTTAACTTTTTCTTTTGGCTATTACAGTTTCTTTTTCTTTCCCTATAAATTTAAAAAAGTTTTATTTTTTCTGGAAACCCTAGTGGTGTTTTATAAGGATTGTGTTGAACGTTTAGAAGATTTGGGGGAAAATTTACATCGAATAATATTGAATTTTCTGATGTGTGAACAATGTCCTTCCTTTTCCTTAGCTTTTAATGTTCCTTTGCAGTGTGTTACAGTTTTCACTTACATGTCTTCAGCCTTTTTTGTAAGATGTATCCTTAAATCTTTTGATGCTATCTGTAATGATACTTTTAAAAACTTCAATTTCCAATTGTTTTTTGGATTTAAGTAGAAATATAATTTATGTTCATTGATGTTGTTTATCTCTGTTTTGCTAACGTCACTTGTTACTTCTACTAGATGTCTTGAAGATTCCTTAGACTATTTTATATATTAAATAATATGATTTGTAAATAAAGATATTTTTATATTTTTCTAATCTGTATACATTTTAATTTCTTTTTGGAACAGGCCAGGATTTAATGCGAAGAATTTATTTATTATTTACAACTAAGTATGATGTTAGTCATAGGCCTTAAATAGTTGCTCATTGTCACCTATTTCTTTTCTTTCTATTCCTAGTGCTGTAAAATTAATATCATTTCTTTCTTAAAAGTTCATACTAGAATTCATTACAGAAGCAATCTGGACCTGGAATTTTCTTTTTTGGAATTTTTTTTAAATAACAACTTGATTGAGGTAGAATTCGTGTACCAAAAGTTCACCCTTTTAATTTACACGATTCAGTATTTTTTAATATGTTCACAGAGATATGGAACTATCACCACTATTTAATTTTAGTATATTTTCATCACCCCAAGAAGAAACCCTAATCTACTAATCTACTCTGTGTCTATAGAGATTTGCCTATTTTGGAGGTTTCATATAAGTAGAATCACAAAATATATAGCTTTTTCTGAGCAGCTTCTTCTACTTAGCATGATCTTTTTAAGGTTCATCAGTGTTATAATATGTATCCATAATCAAATTCAATTTCTGGTTAAGTAATATTTGATTTTATGGATATATCACATTTTGTCTTTCCGTTGATGGGCTTTGGGTTGTTTCCATTTTGACTGTTAATGAATAATACTGCTAGACCAGTTGTGTTTTTGTGTGCACACAGTTTTCCATTCTACTTTGTATATACTTAGCGTAGAATTACTGGTTGATATGATAACTCTGTTTAACAATTTTAGGAACTGCCAAAAGAATTTTTCAAAGCAGTGGCACTTTTTTTTACCACCCCACCAGCAATGAATGAGCGTTCCTGTTTTTCCACATGTCCCTGAATAATTGTTACTGTCTGTTTTTTTTTTTTTAGCCCTCCTAAAAAAGTGGAGTGTGAAGTGGGATTTCATTATAGTTATGAGTTGTATTTCTCTAATTTTGAGCATTTTTAATGTGTTAATTGCTTATTGGCTGTTTGTATATATTCCTTGGAGAAATGTCTGTTCACATCCCATTCTCTGTTTATAAGTTGGGTTATTTGTCTTCATTGTTGACTTTTAAGATTTTTTAATATAATCTGGATACAAGTCTCTTTATCAGTTATATGTTTTGTAAATATTTTCCTCCATTCTGTGAGTTGTCTTTTCACTTTCTACATGGAGCTGTTTGAATCGCAAAAGTTTTTTATTTTGATAATATCCAGGTGGCCTATTTTCTCTTTTCCTCTTTTTTGTCAAATCTCAGAAAACTTTGCCTAACTCAAAGTCAAAAACATTTACTCCTATTTTTTTCTGTATATTTTATTTTTTTCTCTACATTTAGGTCTGTTATTCATTTTGAGTTAATTTTTAGAGATGGTATGTGTTACAACTTCATTCTTTTGCATGTGAATAGTGAAGTGTTTTCCAACATCATTTGTTGAAAAGACTATATTTTTCTGATTGAACTGTAGCACCCTTGTTGAAATTCAGTTGTCCATAGATGTAAGGGTTTATTTCTGTCCTCTCACTTCTATTCCGTTGGTCTCTAATTTTATTCTTATAATGTTTATTCTTACACCAGTACTAGCTTAATAGTATAGTATGATATTGTGATTTATAATAAGGAAGAAGATTTGGTCTTCATCCCTGTTCCTGGCACAGAGTTCTAAATCCCTTGCGATTTCCTAAGTGGTAAGAGAGATTGAGGTGTCTTTTGTTATTCGTAACAAGGCCCTTTCAAACATGCCATAGTTCATGTTAATGAGGTAGCATTTGGAACCCCCCTGAGGATGTAGGCTTCTTGCCAGGAATACCAATCAAGTGATTTGAGGGTTGGGACATTCGGGCCCACCCCCTGACCTCCAGGGATTGACTTAATTACTAATAACAATTATTCCTACATAATGAAATCTCCACAAAAAATTCTGAACTCTAGGGTTCAGAGAGCTTTGTTGTTGCTGAACACTTGTAGGTGGTGGGAGGTTGATGCTCCTGGACAGGACATGGAAGCTTTGCCCTATGCAGCTTTTTCATCTGACTGTTTCTGAGTTGTATGCTTTGTAATAAACATGGCGATCTATTAATAGTAAGTAAACTGTTTTCCTGAGTTCTGTGTGCCATTCTAGCAAATTAAACCTGAGGACAAGGATGTGGGAACCTCCCATTTATAGCTAGCTGGTCAGAAGCACAGGTAGCAACCTGGACTTGTAATTGACATCTAAAGTGTGAGGAGAGGCAATCTTGCGGGACTGAACCCCTAGCCTGTGGGATCTGATGCAAACTCCAAGTAGATATGTCAGAACTGAATTGAATGTAGAACACCTTGCTTGTATTGCAGAGTTGCCTGGTAGTGGGAAAAACCTCTACACATTCAGTGACCAGCAGTGAAGTAGTATTGAGAATACAGAAGTATTTTGTGAGTAGAGACAGTAATATAGATGAGAAACAGGAGTGTTTTCCATAACAGAGTAATTGAAATTGAATAGTGTGAGCCCTCCAAGTTTTTTTTTTATCAAGGTTGTTTTAGCTATTCTGGGTAACTTGCATTTCCATAATTTTAGGATTGGTTTGTCAATTTCTGTAAAAGAGTAGAGCAGAGATTTTGAGAGGGTTCGACTGAATCTGTAGCTCAACTCCTGGAGTATTGCCATCTTGACAACTTTAATTCTTCTGATCCATGAACATTGAGATTATCTGTCTTTCCATTTATTTAGGCCTTTTAAAATTTATTGCAATGATATTTTGTTGCTTTAAATGGGCAAGGTTTATACTTTTGTTAAAGCTATTCTAAGTATTTTATTCTGTTTGATGCTATTGTAAGTGGAATTGTTTTCTTTATTTCATATTTGGATTGCTCATTGCTAGTGCATAGAAATACAGCTGAGTTTTGCATATTTATCTTGTATTCTGCAACCTTGATGAACATGGTTATTAGCTTTCAGAAGTTTATTTACTTCTGGATACCTTAGGATTTTCTATACTGATTTGGTTTACCTTGCCCTTCCTTTCTTTGCTGTTTTATGATAAACTTTAAGCTCATGAATTGAGACTTGGTTTTTGCTTTATTATTATTTTTTTTAATTTATTTTTAATTAATTTATTTTTGGCTGCATTGAGTCTTCGTTGCTGCACGCAGCCTTCCTCTAGTTGCAGTAAGTGGGGCCTACTCTTCGTTGTGTTGTGTGGGCTTCTCGTTGCGGTGTGCGGGCTTCTCATTGCGGTGGCTTCTCTTGTTGCGGAGCTTGGGCTCTAGGCACGCAGGCTTCAGTAGTTGCGGCTTGTGGGCCCAGTGGTTGTGGCTCACAGGCTCTAGAGTGTAGGCTCAGTAGTTGTGGCACGTGGGCTTAGTTGCTCTGCAGTGTGTGGGATCTGCCTGGACCAGCGGGGCTCGAACCCGTCCCCTGCATTGACAGGCGAATTCTTAACCACTGCGCCACCAGGGAAATCCAGGTTTTGCTTTTTTAATATAAGCATAAGGCTCTCTACTTTCGTTTGAAAACTGCTTTAGCTGCATCACACAAGTTTTGATGTTGTGTTTTTATTTTCATTTAATCTAAGATATTTTTTTAAATGTCCTGTGATTTCTTGCTTGATCCATTGGTTTTGTAGAATTTGTTTACTTTCCAGCTATTTGTTTCATAATTTCTTATTGTTATAATTTTTATATCCTTTGTTTGTGTGTCACTCTGGATAATATTTCATGCATGGTTCAATCTTATTCAATGTATTGAAATTTGTCTTAGGGCTTAACATATGATCCTGGGGAATGTTCCATATGTGACTGAAAAGAGTACTTTTTCTCGATGGGGATTAGTTCCAGTGGGCTGATCGTATTGCTGAAGGCTTCTATATACTTTTACTATCTTATCTACTTGTTTTATTAAATATTGAGAAAGGAATGTGAGTATCTAAGTATAATTTTTGTGTTATCTTCTTTTTTAACAAGATTTGCTTCCGGCATTTTGAAGCTCTGTTTTTAAGTGGCAAAGCACTTAGGATTATTACATCCTCCTGATGAATTTTCCCTTTTAGCATTTTGCATTGTTTATTTTTATTCCTGGTAGTATTTCTTTTCCTGAATTTTGTTTGGTACTGTATAGTCAGTCAGACTATCATTTGCTTATTGTGTGCTTCATGTGATATATAGTTTTTCTGTCCTTTTATTTCTAGCCTGTGTCTTTACATTCACAGTCAGTTTCTAAGTGACAGTATGTTTGTTTTACTTTTTATTAGCTCTGACAATTTTTGTGTTTTAGCAAAATGTTCATATCACTTATATTTAATGTTATTTTTGTGGTTGAATTTGAAACCTTCTTGCTGTTTACCTTCTAGTTTTTTGTCTATTTTTCCCCCCTTTTTCCTGCCTTTTCTGTGATTAACTCGTTCCCCCCCCACCCCCACCCTTTTTTTTTTTCTTTGGCTGCACTGTGTGGCGTGCAGGATCTCAGTTCCCTGACCAGGGATTGAACCTGGGCCCTCAGCAGTGAAAGCACAAGGCCTAAGCACTGGACCACCAGAGAATTCCCTTAACTACTTACTTTTAATGAATCTCCTTTAACCACTTTTGGCTTCTGAGATATACTTGTTTGTATTTTTAGTGGTTTCTAAATATACATCTCTAAAGTGTCAGTCTGCCTTCAAATAATATCTTGTTACTTCAACTGTGTTATTACAGAATATTTTCCTTTTCTGTCTTTAATCCGTGTGTTCTTGTTGTCATTTATTTTACTTCTACATATCTTGTAATCCACATAATACATTGTTTTCTTCTTATAAGATGTTATTTGCACTTTAATATATTTTAAAAACGAGAACAATGTGTTTTATTTATATATTGTCCATTTACATTTCTCTTTATTTCTTTTGTGTAGATTCATATATACACTTGGTATAATTTTTTAAAATCCAGTTGACTTAACTTTTCTTTTAGATCTGGTCAGCTGGCAATGGGTTTTATTTATTCATTTGTCTAAAAGAGTCATTATATTTTTGGATAAGTACTAGCACTTTAAGTTTGCTCAGGATTCCAGACACTGGTTTGGGGAGACAAGAGGAACCTAACTTGATTGGGGCAGGTGAAAGTTAATACTTAATTTTGGGTCCTTTATTTAGCAGAGAAAGTTAGTAAGAATAATGTACTGAATTTGTAAGATAAGCATGAACAGTTTGAAAATCTCATGTTTGGGCATACTGACTTTTTTTTAAAAGCTGCCATTTAGAATAAATCACAGGGGAACAGAAATGTTTGCTATTCTAATATTAAAGACTTTTGAATCATCTGGGAAAATTTGTTAGAAATGCAGATTCTCATATGTCACCCCAGAACCACAACTTAAGAACCACTAGAGTAATAGAGTGCTCAGTTGGCCGGGTGCCCTTTGAAATTAATGAGGAATTCCTGGAGGCACTGAGTATGGCAGGTCTATCAGGACCATATGGCCCTTTGACTTGGGAGTCCCAGTGACCTTTTCAGAGTGCCTTTGAGGTCAAAAGTTGCCATAATGACACTAAGGTGTTAGCCTTTTGCACCATTCACAAGCAAACAATGCAGTTTCCAAATAACTGTATGATTGGAACATAACAAAATGAATGCAAAAGCACATGAGAACTTACATGTCTTATTAAAGAGATCTATGTCAGTTTTTATATCTGATGTAAATATTGGTAATCCTTATAACAAAACCCTTTGGAGTCTTTTAGTGTTTTTCCCCCTCCAGGGAGTATATTGTCCTGCCTTGAAGTTCAGTTTTGGACTTTTTTTTTAACTCTGTTTTCTTAACATGTTCATGTTTTTCTCTATCTTTAACCTATGGAGTGTATTAGAATAGCAGCTTTGAGGTCCTTGGAAGCAAATTTAATCTCAGATGACATTTTTCTTCTGGCCCATTGATTGACTTGTTTCCTGGTCATGAATCATGTTTTCCTTCTTTTCATACTTGGTCATTGTTTTTAAATTTAATTTTAATTTTATACTGGGGTATAGTTGATTTATAATGTTGTAGTAGTTTCAGGGTACAGCAGAATGATTTAGTTTTACATATTCATATAAGCATTCTTTTTCAGATTCTTTTTCCATATAGATTATTATAGAATATTGAGTAGAGTTCCCTGTACTATAAAGTATATCCTTGTTTATTTTATATATAGTAGTGTGTATATGTTAATCCCAAACTCCTAACTAGTCCCTCCCCCACCTTTCCCCTTTGGTAACCATAAATTTGTTTTCAAATTATGAGTCTGTTTCTGTTTTGTAAATAAGTTCACTTACATCATTTTTTTAGATTCCACATGTAAGGATATCATGTTATATTTATCTTTCTCTGTCTGACTTCACTTAGTGTGATAATCTCTAGGTCCATCTGCAAATGGCATTATTTTATTCTTTTTGTTGCAAATGGCATTCTTTTATTCTTTTTTATGGCTGAGTAATATTCCACTATAGATATGTACCACGTCTTTATCCATTCCTCTGTTGATGGACACTTAGGTTGCTTCCTTGTCTTGGCTACTGTAAATATTGCTGCAGTGAACACTGGGATGCATGTATCTTTTTAAATTATGGTTTTCTCCGGTTATATGCCCAAGAGTGGGATTTCTGGGTCATATGGTAGTTGTATTTTTAGGTTTTCAAGAAACCTCCATACTGTTCTCCATAGTGCTTGTACCAAATTACATTACCACCGATAATGGAGGAGGGTTCCCTTTTCTCCACACCCTCTCCAGCATTTATTGTTCATAGACTTTTTGATGATTGCCAGTCTGACTGGTGTGAGGTGATACATCATTGTAGTTTTGATTTGCATTTCTCTAATAATGAGAGATGTTGAGCATCTTTTCCTGTGCTTTTTGGCCATCTGTGTCTTCTTTGGAGAAATGTCTGTTTACATCTTTTGCCCATTTATTGTTTTGTTTTGTGGTTTTTTTTTTTTAAATTTTGAGCTGCATGAACTATATATTTTGGAGATTAATCTTTTGTCAGTTGCTTTCTTTGCAAATATTTTATCTCATTCTGTAGGTTGTCTTTTTGTTTTGTTTATGGTTTCCTGTGCTGTGCAAAAGGTTTTAAGTTTAATTAGGTCCCATTTGTTTATTTCTGTTTTTATTTTTATTACTCTAGGAGGTGGATCTAAATAGATGTTGCTGCGATTTATGCCAAAGAGTGTCTGCCTGTGTTTTCCTCTAAGTTTTATAGTATCTGGCCTTACATTTAGGTCTTTAATCCATTTTGAGTTTATTTTTGTCTATGGTGTTAGAGAATGTTCTAGTGTCATTCTTTTTACATGTTGCTGTCCAGTTTTTCCAGCACCATTTATTGAAGAGGTTGTCTTTTGTCCATTGTATGTTCTGGCCTCCATTGTTGTAGATTAATTGACCATAGTTGTGTGGTTTTATTTCTGGGCTTTCTATCCTGTTCCATTGATCTATATTTCTGTTTTTGTGCCAGTACCATGACTGTAGCTTTGTAGGATAGTCTGAAGTCAGGGAGCCTGATTCCTCCGGCTCCATTTTTCTTTCTCAAGATTGCTTTGGCTATTCAGGGTCTTTTTTGTCTCCATACAAATTTTCAATATTTTTCTTCTAGTTTTGTGAAAAATGCCATTGATAATTTGATACGGATTGCATTGGGTCTGTAGATTGCCTTGGGTAGAATAGACATTTTGATAATATTGTTTCTTCCAATCCAAGAGCATGGTATATATTCCCATCTGTGTCATCTTCAGTTTCTTTCATTGGCGTCTTATAGTTTTCAGAGTACAGGTCTTTTGCTTCCTTTGGTAGGTTTATTCCTAGGTATTTTATTCTATTTGATGTGATGGTAAATGGGATTGTTTCCTTAACTTCTCTTTCTGATCTTTCACTGTTAGTGTATAGGAATGCAAGAGATTTCTGTGCTTCAATTTTGTATCCTGCAACCTTAACCAAATTCACTGATTAGCTGTAGTAGTTTTCTTGTAGCATCTTTAGGATTTCCTGTGTATAATATTGTGTCATTTGTGAACAGTGACAGTTTTACTTCTTCTTTTCCAATTTGGATTCCTTTTGTTTCTTTTTCTTCTCTGATTGCGATGGCTAGGACTTCCAAAAGTATAAAAGTGAATAAAAGTGGTAAGAGTGGACATCCTTGTCTTGTTCATGATCTTAGAGGAAATGCTTTCAACTTTTCATGGTTGAGAATGATGTTAGCTGTGGGCTTGTCATATATGGCCTTTATTATGTTGAGGTAGGTTTCCTCTATGCCCACATGTGGAGAGTTTTTATAATAAATGGGTGCTGAATTTTGTCGAAAGCTTTTTCTGCTTCTGTTGAGATGATGATACAGTTTTTATTCTTCCGTTTGTTAATGTGGTGTATCATACTGATTGATTTGTGCATATTGAAGAATTCTTGCATCCCTGGGATAAATCCCACTTGGTCCTTGTGTATGATTCTTTTAATATATTGTTGAATTCGGGTTTTTAGGATTTTGTTGAGTATTTTTGCATCTATGTTCATCAGTGATATTGGCCACTAATTTTCTTTTTTGTGGTGTCTTTGTCTCGTTTTGGTATCAGGGTGATGGTGTCCTCATAGAATAAGTTTGGGAGTATTCCTTCCTCTGCAATTTTTTGGAAGAGTTCCAGAAGGATAGGTATTACCTCTTCTCTAAATCTTGATGGAATTCGCCTGTGAAGCCATCTGGTCCTGGACTTTTGTTTCTTGGAAATTTTAAAATCACAGTTTCAATTTCAGTACTTGTGATTGGTCTGTTTATATTTTCTATTTCTTCCTGGTTCAGTCTTGGGAGATTGTACCTTTCTAAGAATTTGTCTGTTACTTCTAGGTTGTCCATATTACTGGCATATAGTTGCTTGTAGTAGTCTCTTATAGATCCTTTGTGTTTCTATGGTGTGAGTTGTAACTCCTTTTTTTTTCTAATTTTATTGATTTGAGCCATCTCCCTTTTTTTCTTGATGAGTCTGGCTAAAGGTTTACCAATTTTTTATCTTTTCAAAGAACCAGCTTTTAGTTTCATTGACCTTTTCTGTTGTTTTCTCAATCTCTATTTCATTTATTTCTGCTCTAATCTTTATTATTTCTTTCCTTATGCTACCTTTGGAATTTGTTTGTTCTTCTTCCTCTAGTTGCTTTTGGTGTAAGGTTAGCTTGTTAATATTTGAGATTTTTCTTCTTTCCTGTGGTAAGGTTATATTGCTATGAACTTCCCCCTTAGAACTGCTTTTGCTGCCTCCCACGTTTCAGATTGTCGTGTTTTCGTTTTCATTTGTGTCTAAGTATTTTTTTATTTCCTCTTTGATTTCTTCAGTGATCCATTGGTTGTTTAGTAATATATTGTTTATCCTCCATGTGTTTGTGTTTTTTACAGTTTTCTTCTTTGTAGTGGATTTCTAATCTCATAGCACTGTGGTTGGAGGAGATGCTTGCTATGATGTAAATCTTCTTAAATTTACAGAGGCTTGATTTGTGACCCAAGATGTGATCTATCCTGGAGATTGTTCTGTGTGCACTTGAGAAGAATGTGTATTCTGCTGCTGTCAGATGGAATGTCCTATAAATATCAACTAAGTCATAAAAGACTTGTGTTTCCTTAGTGATTTTCTGTGTGGATGATCTGTCCTTTGATGAAGGTGGGGTTTAATAATAGTGGCACTAAAATCTCCCACTATTATGTGTTACTGTTGATTTCTCCTTTTATGGTTGTTAGTATTTACCTTATATATCAAGTTGCTCCTATGTTGGGGGCATATATATTTACAATTTTTATATCTTCTTCTTGGATTAATCCCTTGATCATTATTCATTGTTCTTATTTGTGTTTTGTAACAGTCTTTATTTTAAAGTCTATTTTGTCTGATAAGAAGATTGGTACTCCAGCTTTCTTTCGATTTCCATTTGCTTAGAATATGTTTTTCCATTCCTTCACTTTCAGTCTGTATGTGTCCTTAGGTCTGCAGTGGGTTTTTTGTAGACAGCATATATATGGGTCTTGTTTTTGTATCCATTCAGCCAGCCTGTAAGTCTGTTGGGTGGAGCATATCTATATGTATGTTCTTATTGCCATTTTGTTAATTGTTTTGAATTTGTATTTGCGGGGCTTTTTTCTTCCCTTCCTCTTTTCTCTTCTCTGGTGATTTGATGACTATCTTTAGAGTTGTGTTCGCCTTGCTTTTTCTTTGTTTGTGTGCGTGTATATATTGTAGATTTTCGGTTTATGGTTACCATGAGGTTTTGATATAGAAGTCTGTATATAAACAAGATTGTTTTAAGCTGCTGGTCTTTTAATTTCAAATGCATTTCCAATATCCTACATTTGTACCATCCTCTTCTCACAGTTGCTGGCTTTGATATCATTTCTGTGTGTATGATTTCCAACCTTTACTCTGTTTGCCTTTACCAGTGAACTTTTCCATTAATAATTTTCTTGTTTCTAGTTGTGACTTTTTCTTTTCATCTGGAGAAGTTCCTTTAGCATTTGTTGTAAAGGTGGTTTGGTGGTGCTGAATTCTCTCAGGTTTTGCTTGTCTGTAAAGCTTTTGATTTCTCCATTGAATCTGAACAAGAGCCTTGCTGGGTAGAGGATTCTTGGTTGTAGATTCTTCCCTTTCATCGCTTTCAGTATATCATACCACTCCCTTCTGGCCTGCAGAGTTTCTGCTGAAAAATCAGCTCATAACTTTATGGGAATTTTGTTTTATGTTATTTGTTGCTTATCTTTGTTGCTGTTAATATTTTCTCATTGTCTTTAATTTTTGTCACTTTGATTAATGTGTGTCTCAGTGTGTTCCTCCTTGGGTTTATCCTGACTGGGCCTCTGCAGTTCCTGGACTTGGGTGACTGTTTCCTTTCCCATGTTAGGGAAATTTTCAGTTATTATCTCTTCAAATATTTTCTCAGGCCCTTTCTCTCTCTCTTCTTCTGGAACCCCTATAATGCGAATATTGGTGCATATAATGTTGTCCCAGAGGTCTCTTAGACTGTTCTTGTTTCTTTGCATTCATTTTTCTTTATCTGTTCCGCAGCAGTGATTTCCAACAATCTGTCTTCCAGCTCACTTATTTGTTAGTCTACCTCATTTTTCCTGCTATTGATTCCTTCTCATGTATTTATATTTCAGTTATTATATTGTTCTACTCTCTTCTCAAAGCTTCTAGTGCATTATTAAACATTTCTTCTATCTTCTTCATCTGTGCCTCATTCTTTTCCCAAGATCTTGGATCATCTTTACTCTCATTACTCTGTATTCTTTTTCAGTTATGTTGGCTATCTCTATTTCACTTAGTTATTATTCTGTGGTTTTATCTTGTTCCTTCATCTGGGCCATAATTCTCTGCCGTCTTATTTTATCTAACTTTCTGTGTTTGTGGTCTCCGTTCCTCAGTTTGCAGGACTGTAGTTCCTTTTGCTTCTGGTGTCTGCCCCCTGGTTAGTGAGGTTGGTCCAGAGACTTGTGTAGGCTTCCTGGTTGGAGAGACTGGTGCCTGCCCACTGGTGGGTAGAGCTGTGTCTTGTCCCTCTGGTGGGCAGGGCCTTGTCAGGGGGTTTGTTTAGAGGCAGCTGTGGGGTTAGGAAGACTTTAGGCAGCTTGTCTGCTGGTGGGTGAGGTTGTGTTCCCACCTTGTTGGTTGTTTGGCCTGAGGCATCCCTGCACTGGAGCCTGTAGGCTGTTGGTTGGGGCCAGCTGTCGGTGCCAAGATGACGATCTCCCTAAGAGCTCATGGTGATGATTATTTCTTGAGGCCTCCGCCAGCAGTGTACTTGACCCCACAGACAGCCATGGCCAGCCCCCACTTCTCCAAGAAATCCTCCAAGACCCACAGCTATGTCTGGCACAGGCTCCTATGGAGTCACTGCTTTGCCCTGGTTCCTAGTGCACATGAAACCTTGTGTGTGACCTCCAAGAATGGAGTCTGTTTCCCCCAGTCCTTTGGAGCTCCTGCACTCAAGCCCCGCTAGTGTTCAAAGCCAAATGCTCTGAAAGCGCCTCCTCCTGATGCCAGACTCACAGCCTTGGGTGCCTGACGTGGGGATCAGAATTCTCACTCCTGTGGGAGAACCTCTGCGAAATAATTATTTTCCAGTTTGTAGGCCACCTACCTAGTGAGCATGGGATTTGATTATATCACAGAAGCTCCCCTCCTACCGTCTCATTTTGGCTTCTTCTTTGTCTTTGGGTGTAGAATATCTTGTTTGGTAGGTTCAAGTCTTTTTTGTCAATGGTTGATTGCAGTTGTGATTTTGATGTTTTCATGAGAGGAGGTGAGCTCAAGTTCTTCTACTCAGCCATCTTGTCTCCTGCTCCCCGCCCCATACTTGGTCATTTTTGATAGTGTGCTACGTATTGTGACTTTTGCATTGTTGGCTGCTAGATTTTGTGATATTTGTTTAAATTCTTTGGGGCATTTTTTGGGGGGAGTAGTAAATTACTTGAGAATAATTTTAATCCTTTCAGTGCTTGCTTCTAATATAATTTAATTCAAGTAAATCATTTAAATTAACTCAGTATTTGCTTGTTATTTCAGGTCTAGAGCATTCTTTAAGACTAACTTGGTTGCACTAGTAGACAATAATACTCTTGGATACAGAGCATCTAATACCTCACATAGTAGAAGATCTTTCCACTTTCTAAACATCCTGTCTGTGTGTATGCTTGGGAATTTTTCCACCTATTGTGTTTGGGTTCTTTTTCCTCCATTGTTGGAAGCTTTCTTATATGAATGTACAAATTTTACTCAAGGTGACCTTTCTGTTAGAGCTTCCTGCCTCTCTCTCAGCATACCTCTTTCCTCTGAAATATTTTACTCCAGAAATTCTAATTGTTTTGGCTTTCCTGAACTCTGAACTTTGAGTTCTGTAGTTCAGCAGGCTGTGATTTGGTGTCTTCTTTCTGTACCCTAACCTAGAAATTCTGTTTCTTTCCCTTCTCTCAGAGGTCCTTGTTTTCCAGTGCCATTGTCTCATGTGTAATCCCTAAAGGTCATTATTTTATTGATTTTGTATGGTTTCCAGTTGTTTGGCAAATACCATTATTCCTCTTACACCATCATGGTCATGATTGGAAGTTCCTGTGCAGAGCCTTATTTAAACCTCTGTACATGTAGACTCAGTGTATTGTAGTCTTATGATTCAGGGCTTTAATGAGATCAATTACTTTTCAGATTCAGAAAAAAATTACATTGTAGTTTCCTCTCCAAAGGAAAGGTCAAATGAGCACCATCACTTTGCTATTCCTATAACTATTCCTTCCTTCACGTTCATGTGCATTAAAGCCAGTTCAGCTGATCTAAATGCCATATTATTTCCCATTTACAGGGTATTATTTTACAAAACCGGATGTAATCATCAAGTTGGAGCAAGATGATCCATTGTTATTAGAGGAAGAATTTCTAAACAAGAGCCATGCAGGTGAGTTGAGTACTTTAGACACAACTGCAGGGGAAGTTAGATCCAAAATGGTCAGTTAGAGGTGGACATTGTGAAATAGTTTAAACACTTTTCTTTATGAGGACTTATATCTTGAAGT
Organism: Physeter macrocephalus; assembly: GCF_002837175.3. Classification (NCBI taxonomy): domain Eukaryota; kingdom Metazoa; phylum Chordata; class Mammalia; order Artiodactyla; family Physeteridae; genus Physeter; species Physeter macrocephalus. The sequence continues at coordinate 90,499,363 of NC_041222.1, read as the reverse complement.
GTGTAAAGAGTATACCAAATATGATGTAAATGAGTGTGTAAGAAAAGGGATGGAATGTTAGCACATTGATTTTCTCACCTTACAAATAGTAAGCTTCAAGATACAGTACAAACCCAAATACGTAGATGATTATTTTAAATATAAATGATATAAACATTTGCATTCAAACATGCAATTTAGCAGTCATTCACATGGGGAATTTTCTTCAGTTTTATGCATTGTTACCTTAGAAGTCAAGAGTCAGTAAATCATGTATTTGGTCCTGGTTTCTCTGTTGTTTCTGTGACCTCTTTAATATCTCTACACTAGACCATTTCATATTGATTACAGCACCTTTATGACATGTTTTAATAAGGAGCTGATCAAATTTCAAAAAATACTCATGAGATTTTTTTTGGCATTATGCTAAACCTTGAATTTAACGTTGAAAAATTGAATTCAGCCTTGACTGAGATTGAATCCTGAATTATTTTTATATGTTTTCTTAATTTACCACTTTGTATTTCTGATTTTCCAAATTAATTTTAGGTATGTCTCAAATACAGTCTAATAGCATTTTCTTTTAATAGTTGACATTAGCCCATTCATATTGATTGGCAGTTACTTCTAAATGCTGTTTCTGTGTATAATGTTACAGAAACTCTTCAGTAATAGCCCTGCTTTCTTTTCTTTTTAGAATAAGTGTGTTTTTTTCCTAATAACGTAGTTAGGTTGTACTTTGGCTTAAGGTGTGACTGTAAAAATTTATAATCTCATGAAATTGCTTAATGATCCATTTATTTAGACAATGTCTAGTAATCACCTGATGTGTAACCAGTTATGAAATTAAAATGCTTACTTTCTCTTCCTTCCCATATTTTAACACCCAACTTTAGTTTCTTTTATAATCTCTCTTAGTTTTTACCTCTTCAATATCATTGTGACTGTTACTTGATTTGTCAGCTGTAAGTTATATATTTGGCTTCCTAGCTTTTCAAGATGTGAAAAACATCAGGATTACATCTCATTACTTTTGTTGCATCTTACTTTTCCGATATTGAATATATTTTTTCTAAACGTCCAAATTCTTAAGGCCTCTAAAAGAGAGTTGTAAAACAGCACAGAAATGAGAGTAATTAATTACTATAAATTTTATGAGTGATGTGATGTGTAATGATGCAGAAACTTGTGCTTAAGAAAGACCTGATGTTTTTCTGATCCAGTCATATTCTGTTTCTTTATGAGAATGATAATTCCATGGGTGGTCACTCTGTACTATTTCTTATCATGGACAGAATAGTTGTATCTATATTTATGCTAAGTTTCATATTTTTATAACCATGAGGAGACAAATCAAACAGTGGGAAATGATATTTGTTATAAATATACCTCAGAAAGAATTTATTTGTATAATATATAAGGAATTCAGATCTTAAGACAGATATGTCCTTAGTATGGCCTTCCATGACTATCATATTTTAAATGTCACTCCTGTGTCAAATAATCTTATTTCCTCCTTTTTTCTGTTTCATTTTTCTCCCAACCACTCAACACCTAATATACTATTGTGAAGTACCAATTTTTCCCTCTGTCTCTTTCCACTGGAATATAAGCTCTCTGAGAGCAGATATTTAAAATATTTTATTTTCTGATTCAGTACCTAAGACAAAAACTTGGGACGCAAATGTATGTTAAATATTAAACTACTAAAATTGTTAGTAAAAAGGCAAGCAACGCATTTAAAAAAGAGTCAAAGTCCATAAAGAGGCATTTCTCAAAGAAGGGGATGAATGGCATAGATGAAAAAAAATGCTTACTCTGGGAAGCACAGATTCAGATCAGATTACACTGTAGTATGATGTTCTTCCCACTCAATTTTCAAACATGGAGAAGTTTTATGATTCCAAGAGTATGATGATATTCAGGGAATCATCGACAAGGCAGGAGCAGTATTAATTGGTATAACTGTTTGGGAAAACAGGTTAGCATTTTCTTTACATTTTAACATACCTGTTCCCCATGACTCAGTAGTTTCACTCCCAGGTTTATCTTCTAGAGTTTCCTATACATTTTCACTGGGAGACAAAATAAGACACTCTTCATACAACATTTGTAAAAAGCCCAGTTTTGGAAGGAACCTCAATACTAATTTACATGTGAACTTAAAGTTAAATCATGATATAATAATACAATGGAATATTACACACTGCAGGACAACCATGGTCTATGAAGCTAAAATGAAAATTATGCATATGAAATCAAGCAGCACAAGTCTATTGGTAGGAAAATGCCATATATATAATGGTCAGATACAACAAACTGAATAGTATCTTGTTATTTGGAACAGAATGTTAAAACATACACACATACAAAAATTAAGATGTACTTAAAATGAATGTGTGTGGGTAAATTATTTGGTGTATTATAATGCACCAGAAAAGAATATTGCCTACTTTATTCCTGCCTCTTCTGGGACATTATATATAATTAATATCGTGTAGTTACATTGGATTGACCATAAGGTTGGAGAGAGGTATTTCATACTTATTGACGCAGCAGTCAAATTTCTTTGACTAAGCCAGTGTAACTGAGAGTGGTCTGGGTAGCTCTGAAACATACATTTAAAAAATATATATATATATATATTTAAAATTTATTTATTTACCTTGGCCGCGCTGGGTCTTTGTTGCTGTGTGCAGGCTTTCTCTAGTTGCGGTGGGTGGGGGCTACACTTCATTGTGGTGCACGGACTTCTCTTGTTGCAGAGCACAGGCTGTAGGTACACGGGCTTCAGTAGTTGTGGCTCACGGGCTCTAGAATGCAGGCTCAGTAGTTGTGCACAGGCTTAGTTGCTCTGCAGCATGGGGGATCTTCCCGGACCAGGGCTCAAACCCCTGTCCCCTGCATTGGGAGGCAGATTCTTAACCACTGCACCACCAGCGAAGTTCCATACTGCATTTTTAGGGACTACTAATTTATATCATATCACAGAGGAGTGCAAAAATAATCAGAGAATGAGAGTTCTTTTTCAGATTTAGAAGCACAAAGCTGCATGAAAAATATTTTATAGGCTCTAAGAAGGTATCATTTGAAAGAGAAACCATTATTTTAGGGGTAGCTAAAAAACTGTCAACATGCCATTAATTTTAAGATGAATCCTGATTTAAGTGATAATAATTTGCTTAAAAATGTGTGTGCCTCAATGTGCATGTGTGCTCTCCATCTATTCATTGTTAAGATGAATGGTATAGGCAGTACTTATTGTGAGAGTGTAAATTAGTGTTGGGAAGCTCTAAGAAGGTATTTTCTTGGTCAAGTTTAGAGAATAGTATTGCCTCAAAAGATATCTAGATTAATCTTTAATCCTTAAGTTGGGATATAGAGTTACTTAGAGAAAGGATTGTGAGTAGAAGATAAATGTTAAAACTGAAAAATATTATTGTAGTTAAGGAACCACTGATAGGAGACAAATAGCCTGGACAGGCTAGATTGGAAAATATGGAATTGTGAAATGGTAGCTAGAATATCTAATGTGCCTGGAGTTGTTAAAAAAAAAAGTTGTTTTCCAGAATGATGCCACTTAATTCCTGTTTTCTGTTGTAGTTAGAGTAGTGTGTTCAGTGCCACATTAGGTTTTAGCATAGGGCTGGCATTTTACATCAAAGGTTAAAATAGCCTAGGTAAGATCAGTCACACATATGAAAGAAACTTTTATGTGAAATGAATAAAAAGGGTATTTCTAAATAGGCTTTTGGAAACAGGTTGAAACATGCTATTTAAGGATCTCAGAAACTAAATATGTTGAGAAGTAGGTGGAATGCTTATATAGAGATTAGTCATGGTTAAGACTAGTTTCAGGAGAGTGAGTAATCATAGTGAAAGTGGAAACTTATGATTTGATGTTCAAGAGAGGTTTGTTGTTGAACAACCCTGGTATAGTAAACTAAGGCATTAGAGCCAGCATATAGAAGTGAATTCATTCTAGGTCAAATTATGGTTTTACCTCTCATCACTTTTACACTTCTTGTACATTCGTATTTCTGTGAATAACTCCAGGAGGACTTGAGCTTGAGCTATAGAATTGTTTCTATAATCAGGAGAAAATAAGTGCAATTATAAATGTATTTTAGTGTTGATGTGTTTAGAATAGAAAAGGGGGGACTCCAGCTGGAAGCTTGTAGACCTCCCACTGTAATCTCTAGTTGGAAGTATAAGGACCTGGACATTGTTATTCTTCCTTAGTCCAATTCCTTCTTTGATCTATCATTTGAAAACCCTTATTAACTGATTTTTCTTACAATTCTACCTACTGCTCATAATCAGTCATCCCAGTCTCTCATTTTCAGATTTCCTGAGTGAACCACTTTTGAGAGTCCTATTATCTATTTACCTTACATTTCCTTATTTTTAAAATGCCAACTATATAGTAATAATCATCATAATTTTGTTGTCCTTTTTTCTCAAGAAGTATAGGAATAGTATAAACATTTGGAATGTTTATTTCAGGGAGACTTGGTGCCTAGAAAGCAAATAAATACAATATTGCACATGTATATAAAGGCTGCATCCTATAAGAAATGTGTTTAATGTTCATAAGACATTTTTATTTTCTTTATTTTATAAGACAGCAAACTTGGTAACCTCTTAGAGAAAAGTCTGGCAAATCAAGGAAAATACTTGCAGGAAGACTTTTTTGCTCAACTTCAGAATAAAGACACAGTTGAGAAAACTTTCCACCAGAAGTTACACTGCAGAGAACATCAGAGCACTCACTCAGAAATAAAGACCTTTGAAATTGGAGGTAACTTAAGCCCTGATGCAGCCCTTACCATTCCCCAGAAATGTGACACAAAAGGGAGCTTCTGTCATGATACCATATTTTGGCAAACCTTGCCCACTCAGACTACCTTTAGTGTACATCAGAGAACTCAAATAAGGGTGAAACCCTATGGATGTGAAGAATGTGGAAAATCCTTCTCTAGGAAGTATTACCTTATTGGACATCAGAGAACTCATAGTGGGGAGAGACCTTATGCATGTAATGAATGTGAGAAAACTTTTACCCACACATCACACCTCAGAGATCATCGGAGAACTCATACAGGGGAGAAACCTTATGAATGTAGTGAGTGTGGGAAAGCTTTTAGCCATAAGTCAACCATAAAAAGACATCAGAGAAGTCACACAGGTGAGAAACCCTATGAGTGTAATAAATGTGGAAAAGTGTTCTATACAAAGTTTCACCTCACTGAGCATCAGAGTAGTCACACAGGGGCAAAACGCTATGAATGTAGTGAGTGTGGAAAATCTATCTGTAGGAAATCATACCTCGTTGTGCATCAGAGAATTCACACAGGGGAGAAACCCTATGAATGTAATGAGTGTGGAATATTTTTCTATAGGAAGTCATACCTCACTGGACATCAGAGAACTCATAGTGGGGAGAGACCTTATGCATGTAATGAATGTAAGAAAACTTTTACCCACATGTCAAACCTCAGAGAACATCAGAGAACTCATACAGGGGAGAAACCTTATGAATGTAGTGAATGTGGGAAAGCTTTTAGCCATAAGTCAACCCTAAAAAGACATCAGAGAAATCACACAGGGGAGAAACCCTATGAGTGTAATAAATGTGGAAAATGTCTCTCTAGGAAGTCTCACCTCACTCGGCATCAAAATTCACACAGAACAGAAACCTTAGCAGTGTAGTAAGTGTGGAAAATCCTTCTGTGAAAATTCTCATCTACCTCTGCATCAGCGAATTCACAGAGGAGAAACCCAATGAATGGGTTGAATGTGAGAAAGCTTTTAGCTAGATGCCGGTCCTAAAGACTTCAGAGAACTCACACTGGGGAAAAATCCTATTAGTAATGAACGTGAGAAAGTTTTCCCATATAAACTAAACCTCAGAGTACATCAGACAGTCCCCACGTGGGAGAAACCCTATCAACGTAGTAAACTTTAGAAAACTTAAAGCAGCAACCCAGGCCTAAGAACACATCAGAGAAGTCACATGGGGAAATCCCATTAACATGATGAACATAGGAAAGCTTTTAGCCAGAAGTCAGGTCTTAGGAAACATCAGACTGAGAAACACTATGAATGTAATGGATATGGGGAAACTTTGACTGGAAGTGCAGCATCAGAGAACTCAGGGGAAGATCAATGAATATAATAAACATGGAAATTTTCTCTTCGAGAAATCAACCATCAATCAACAAAACTCAGAAATCCCTCATGTGTATTGTGTATGGATAGTGTTTCAACCAGATTTCAGCCCTCATTGGACATTAGAGGACTCACACAAGAGGTAAATCCTTGAAATTAATCACTTATGAACAGTCTTTCCACCAGACTACTCAGTGGGTATTCAAAATTTACGCAGGAACAAAATCCTGTGAAGGTAATGGATGAGGAAAACTTTTCTACCCAAAGACCACCTTTAGTTTAATTGTACTGGAATCTAACATGAGGGTAGTGAGAATTATGTACTTTTTATGTAAAAACTATCATTATGTAAACATGTTAGAGGATACATTTGGATAGTTAAAATACCTCATGTTCCTATTTTTTCTTACTGTTTTCTGGCCAGTGTATAAAAGATAGATGATTGTTACTGAATTGCCTCTTCAGGAAAGAAGACAAACAGTGTTTCCTGCAAGAATTTTATTGTCTCAGGGTCACCAGTGCATTTAGTGTGAACATTAGATTCATTATGCAAAAGTCATATGCACAGTCGTTTGGAGAACAAATCTGATTCAATTGAGTTGCTGTGAACAGTGGTACTCACTATTTACCCTGTAAAGAGAAAAAGAAGTTGTATTTCCATTCTCCTTTAGTTCAAAATATTTTAAAATTATCTGGGACTCTTTTGATCTACATGTTATTTAGAAGTGTGTTGTTCAGTCTGCAAATGTTTTGATATTGCTGGCTGTTTTTTTAATTAATTCTAGCTTCATTGTCTTTTGAATTGTGCATTGTGACCCACAATGTTGTTTGTCTCAATCAAAGTGCCATCTGAGCTTAAAAATGTGTATTCTGCTGTTGTAGAATAAAGTATTCTATAAATGTTGATTAGACCCCATTGACTGATGGTGCTGCTCAGTTCAACTGTGTCCGTGTTTCGACTGATGAATCGAAGATGGTTGAAATCTCAAACTAATTGTTTTCAGTTCTTTTTTTTTTAAATTATTGAATTTTGGTTGTGTTGGGTCTGTTGCTGCGCCTGGACTCTCTCTTGTTGCGGCAAGTGGGGGCTACTCAGCATTGCAGTGCTCAGGCTTCTCATTGCTGTGGCTTCTCTTGTTGCGAAGCAGGCTCAGTAGTTGTACCGCATGGGCTTAGTCATTCTGCAGCATGTGGGATCTTCCTGGACCAGGGCTCAAACCCGTATCCTCTACATTGGCAGGCAGATTCTTAACCACTGCGTCACCAGGGAAGTCCCAGTTCTTGCCTCCTATTTTGATCTGTTTTTAGACACATTCTCTTAAGGCTTGTTCTGTCTTCTGCTGAATCTACCCCTTTATCATTATGTAATGCTCCTCTTTATTCCTGATAATTTTCCTTTTGTTAATTCAGCTTTGTCTGAAAGTAATAAAGCTACTGTAGTTTTCTTTTGTTTTTTTTTTTTAATGGCTTTTAAAATTTTATTTATTTATTTATTTATTTATTTGGCTTAGTTGTGGCACACCAGACCCTTTGTTGCGGTGTGTGTTCTCTTCATTGCGGCTCACGGGCTTCTCTCTAGTTGTGGCGCACAGGCTCCAGAGCATGCGGGCTCAGTAGTTGCGGTGCGCAGGCTTAGTTGCCCTGTGGCATGTGAGATCTTAGTTCCCCAACCAGGGGTCAAACCCATGTCCCCTGCATTGGAAGGTGGAATTTTAACCGCTGAACCACCAGGAAGTCCCTTCATCCCTTTACTTTTAATATATCTTTTTACATTCAAAGGGGTTTTGTATAGATAGCATATATTTGGGTCTTTTTTTAATCCACTCTGAGATTGTTTTTTCATTGGTACATTCAGATAATTCACATATATCTGCCCTGTTTTAAAATATTTATTCATTGTACTTTTTCATTCTTCTCTTTTTCTGCCTTGTGTAATTTTAACTGTGCATTTTATGTGATTACATTTTCTTTCCTCTTGTTATATCGATTATCATTTTTAAACCTTTAGTGGTTGCCCCAGAGTACACTATACACTTAAAGGTAATTCAGGTAGCTTTCAAATAATACTCTATATGCTGGAGGTTTGAACAGCATATTCCTAGATAGTTTTATTTATATATGGCTTGGTATCCTCTGGCTTCCTGGATCTGTGGTGGGAGTCTGTCACTAATTTTGAAAAACTCAGCCATTATTATTTAAAGTATTTCATTTGTTTTTGCCTTCTCCTTCTGGTATCCTCATTATACATACATTACATCCTTTGTAACTGTCCACACATCCCTTGGGTGTTCTGTCCGTTTTTTTTCCTTTTTTTCCTCTTGCATTTCAATTTGCTGTTTCCATCTTGAAGTTCATTGATTGTTCCTCTACTGTGTCCAGGCTACATGGTAGCCCATCAAAGGTATTTTCATTTCTGCTGTAGTGTTCTTTTTTTTAATATATAAATTTACTTTTTATTTATTTATTTTTGGCTGCATTGGGTCTTTGTTGCTGCGCACGGGCTTCCTCTATTTGTGGTGAGCAGGGGCTGCTCCTTGTTGTGGTGTGTGGGCTTCTCATCACAGTGGCTTCTCTTGTTGCAGAGCACGGGCTCTAGGCATGCAGGCTTCAGTAGTTGTGGCTCGTGGACTCTAGAGTGCAGGCTCAGTAGTCGTGGCACACTGGCTTAGTTGCTCCGTGGCATGTAGGATCTTCCCGGACCAGGGATTGAACCTGTGTCCCTTGCTTTGGCAGGCAGATGCCCAAGCACTGCGCCACCAGGGAAGTCCCTGCTGTAGTGTTTTTAATTACTAACTTTTCCTTTAGGTTCTTTCCTAGAGGTTTTTAAATATATATATATTTTTAATTTATTTATTTATTTTTGGCTGCATCAGTTTGTGGCACGTGCGATCTTTCATTTCGGCGCATGGGCTCTTTGTTGTGGTGTGCGGGCTTCTCTCTAGTTGTGGCATGTGGGTTTTCTCTTCTCTAGTTGTGGAGCATAGGCTCCAGGGCACATGGGCTCTGTAGTTGTGGCGTGGAGGTTCCAGAACGCATGGGCTCTATAGTTTTCGGCATGTGGGCTCTAGTTGAGGCGCACGAGCTCATTATTTGTGGCACACAGGCTTAGTTGCCCTGCGGCATGTGGGGTCTTAGTTCCCTGACCAAGGATCAAACCCTCGTCCCCTGATTGGAAGGAGGATTCTTTACCCCTGGACCACCAGGGAAGTCCCTTTCCTACAGTTTTAATCTCTGTTCTCCTAATGTCCATTTGTATTTGCGTGTTGTTCTTTTTTTTTGCAATAGAGCCTTTAGCCTATTAATCATATTTTAAAATTCCAGTCTGATAATTCCAAAATCTGTCATATTTAAGTCTGGTTCTCCTGCTTGCTTTGTCTCTACATACCGTATTTTTGCTTGTCTTGTAATACATTGTAATTTTTTGCTGAAAGGCAGACTTAATTTATTGGGACTTCAGTGGGAGGGTTTATGTTTATCTTGGTAGGACTTACGCTAGCGTGTTCACTGCATGTTCACTGTTTGCTATACCTGTAGGTGTCTAAATCAATTTCCTCTAATATGCTTGTTTTTCTGTTCTTGGTTGTCTTGGAGTTTCCCTAGAATTTCCTCCTCAGAGTCTGAATCTTGCAGTTCTTCCAGCTGTAATCCTCTTTTATGCAAGAATCCTGTTGATGAGTTGATAGGTGTGGGGGGAGGGGAAGCATTCTATGATTCTGTGATTACATATCAGTCTTTTACTTGACCTGTGCCCCTGGGATGTATCCTTCTCAAGTGCTTCTCAGCTTTTTGTTTCCCATTGGTGTGAGAAACAGGGAGGCTTGGAGTTGAGTGTTTTCCTTCCCCCACATCAGTTAGATTAACTCAGAGTAATTTCTCTTAAGAACAGGCACAGAACAGAACGCTCTGGATATATTAAAAATGGCTCCTTTTCCCCCTCCCTGCTGGAAACACGAGGGGATTTTTCTCTGACCGTCATCAGGAGAACTTGGTGGGGCTCCTTGAGGTAAAACTCATGAATGTGTGGCATTTCCCCTAAGAATAGGCTCACGGGAGTTTCTAAATCTCAAGCTAGTCCATACTCAAGCTCCAGCAGTTTGATTATATTTTACCTACCAGTTTCTGGCTCTAGCAGCTTCTTCTCTTGGCAAGCTGTGTTTCTCTATATTCACCTTTTTTGGGGCAGTTGTTTTCCCAGTGACCTTGTTGCAGCAAGGGGGGACCCCTTCCAGGGCCCGAGAGCGGGCTCTTAGTCTAACACTCGGAAATGAATTGTCCGAGGAGACACACATGCTGACAAAGCAAGAGACTTTATTGGGAAGGGGCGCCTGGGCGGAGAGCAGCAGGGTAAGGGAACCCAGAAGAACTGCTCTGCCACGTGGCTCACAGTCTCGGGTTTTATGGTGATAGGATTATTTTCCGGGTTGTCTCTAGCCAAATATTCTGACTCAGGGCCCTTCCTGGTGGCGTGTGCATCGCTTAGTCCAGATGGATTCCAGCGAGGCTGATTCTGGGAGGTTGGTAGGACATAATGAACTGGAGTCTCCTCTCTCCTTTTGACCTTTCCCTAATACTTCCGGTTGGTGGTAGCTTGTTAGCTCCATGTTCCTTACCAGGATCTCCTGTCATAAAATAACTCATGCAAATGGTTACTGTGGTGCCTGGCCAGGGTGGGCAGTTTTAATCACTGTTTTCCCCTAGCAACCTCAGTTGTCTGATAGATCCAAGAAGTGTAGTTGTTCACTTTATTTGTTAGATTTTCTTCATTGTTGTGAAGATGAGACTGACAATTTCAAGGCTCTTTGCATGTTGGAGTGGAAACATGAACATGCAGTCTCCATGGCTTTTGATAATGCTGCTAGGCTTGAAGTATCCCTGCTCTGATGCACTTCCTCAAGGCAAAACTGAGGAGCTGTTCCAACTGCCTCTCCTTCCCAGGTAAAATCTCTGCATCACTGCTCTGGAACTGGGTTCAGGCAGTATCCTGCTTCTCCTGGAATGACATGCGTGCTCTGCAAACATGCTGGATAGGGGCTGTAATGGCTAGTCTTCTTGGATTGCCCTTCCCTGTGTGGATACTCCACCCTGTGAGCTACTGTGAGGTTTATTAGGACTCAAATAATTTTGACTTACTATACCTGGAGTAGAGCTTCCGTCCCATGTGTACTGTCTGGGTGGGGATATTCACTGCCATGTCTGCAAGAAAGAGCTTCTGCAACCCTGGGTGGGCAGAAATGAGAAATTTCATGTCCTGCCCCTCCTGAGGGAAAAATGCAAAATTCTGAAATGGGGGAATGGAGCCCACTTGCTGGTTTGAATTTGCTCAGATTAGCGTGCCCACAGCAAAGATCTGTGGGGTGGGGGAAGGGGAAAGTAGTGCATTCGTATTTCAGACTCTGGCTGTTCTTAGTAAAATTTAGATGTTCTCAAATCTATGTTTTTCCCTTTACGATATGCACTACAGACAATATCCAGAAACTTTTAATAATATTTTAAAGACAGTTTTCTCCAGTTAAATCAGTTTTTTTGCTGTTGTTGTTGGTTTTTTTTGTTTGTTTTTTATATGAGTGAGTAGATGATCCACCACACCTCAGTGGTTAGCCTCAGAAAACACTTTGGCCACTTTAAAATTTTTCTTCTTATGTTTGGGTTTTGAAGTTTTTCTGTTGTGTACCTACATATTTTCTTCATATTTATGTTGCTTTGATTTTGAGATTCTTGGATACAAAAAGTAATTTTGTCACCAAATTTTGGAAATTTTCAATAATTATTTCTTCAGATATTTTACCATTTTTCTCCATGTCTTAACCACACACATTCGATCACTAGTATTTTCTCACAGATCACTGATACAGTGTTCACTTGTTTCTCAGCCTATTTCTCTCTCTGATCTTTAGTTTAGATAATATCTATGGATCAAGAATGTGCCCCCATAACAAAAAGCAACTGCCTGGTTGTGCATGACTGAAAATACTGGCGTGACATATTTTGTTCATTATTATACTTGTTTTTGGCTGAATTAGTACCAGTTGGGTACTAAGTACTCTGTCACTAGCAGCCCAGAAATCTAAAGACATTGCATTTTTTAAAAGATCATTGTGGCTGTTTTGCAGAAAATGGATTAAAGATGCTAACATTAGAGGCGAGTGGACCATTTGGGGGTGGCTGGAATAAACCCAGGAGAGAAACTATGATGCCCACAGGCTTGATGTGTATTCCCAGGTTAATCCAGCTAATAGGCCTTAACTCTATATCTTCTGGGGCAGATGTTTGTCTGCCCCCCAAAGAATAAGCAGGGATTGGGTCCTGGACAGCCAGTGAACTGAATCTGTTAAAACTTCCTATTTTATCTTCCATGTAAATTTGATGATAGTAACACCACCACCACCTAACACTTGTGAAACACTTGCAGTGGCACATTGCCACTCCTTTTATATAGATTAACGTCTTCACACTTCTTAATAGCCCCATGAGGCTGTCAATATATTATATACATTTTGCAGATGAACATACAATGGTTTAAGTGAGGTTAAGTGTCCTACCCAATATCCCATAGGAGACCTGAGACTTGAGCACATGGAGTCTGGAGACAAATCCATGCTCTCCAATGTGTGTCATGTACCAACGCTGGATAAGTCAGAGCATACGATTTGGGACTCCATCATACAAATCACAAAGGCAGACAATATACGGATTATAGAATTAAGATTTGCACAGCCAGTTCTAGATAGATATTTCACTGAAACACATTAGAAATACAAAAAAAACCCTTGAAGTTTCCCTTTAGAAAGCTTTGGGTAACCTAGATGACTCTCCATTTGAATGACCCTGCTTCTCCCCTTCTGCACCCTAATTCCTGCTCTTATACTTTAAATTTGCCAAGAAAGAGTGAACTCACAGAACCATAGACACACCCCCACCCCCAGACCCTAATAAAGACAGAACCCCAGGTCCGTGCTCCATGCCTATATATCTAACTCACTGTGTGGCCCTCAGGTATGCCCTGTACCTTCCAGGACCTGTTGTTCTTCAGAGCTCTCTAATGATTTCTTGCTCAGGTGCATCCTGTGATTATAACCACAGGCTGGTCCAGCCACAACATTGGCTCTGGTAGGAGAAGTGTCTGTGGTTTCTCACCACCAGTAATACATCCTAGGTGAGTGCCTCAGGGATTCCTACTCAATAACCTCACCATCAATAGAAGGAGACCAGTACATCCTGCTGGTGTAGCCAGAAGGATTGCATGATTGTACTTGCAGCTAACCAACGGGAGTTTCCTTTATCAGTGACTGGCTTAGTGACTGGCTAACCCCGCTGGGTAACACCCTTTGAGAAGGCAGCAACCACGTGCTGGAGGTCCATGACACTGCTTTGTGTTTTTGCATATTCCTCTGCCATGTGTTGTCAGCAGTACCCATCCCTAAGTGTCACAACTGCCATAATAATTGAACAGTTTTCCCAGAGCTGCATGGTCAAGGCCATATGATCTAATAAAATGATTAGACCACTAATTATAAAGGTCTTAATTAACTGTTAATATAATCAACTGTCTTCCACACCTCACGCCAAGGAGAGCTAAGGAGGGTGGATTGAATCATAATGCTATTAGCACTGCCCAAGGTGGAGCTCTGGCAAAGGCACAATGAAAGGATATTCCCATAGGTAAGGTGGAGGGAAACTTACCCCTGAAACCACTGAGGCAGTAGGGTGCCAGGACTATTGTGTCCTAACCTAGATGAGTGAAATATCCTTGCAACAGAAACTCATGGCACCAAGAAAGGGGAAATTCAACCAAGATTTGCTTTCTCTAAGTGGCTGCCCCACTTCCTGCTGTAACTCTTTGTCCCCCAACCTAATGGGATACTGTGGGTGTCGGGATGTGATTTCTTTTGTGTCATGATTCATCTTGTGTGAAATCATAGGACTTAAGTATATTAAGTAATTTTAAATGGAGTCATAGTGGCAAATGTGAACCTACATATTGGTTGTTTTGAAATGTCCGGTATATGACTGTGGATGTCTTAGTGTGATGAATTAAGAGTGTTACTTTAAGCACAAAGACAGACATATGGATCAATGGAACAGAAAAGAGAGCTTAGAAATAAACCCAAACACGTATGGTCAATTAATCTTCAACAAAGGAGGCAAGAATATACAGTGGAGGAAAGAGTCTCCTTAGCAAGTCGTGCTGGGAAAGCTGCCCAGCTGCATGTAAATCAGTGAAGTTAGAACACACTCTTACACCATACACAAAAATAATCTCAAGATGGCTTAAAGACTTAACTATAAGACATGACACCATAAAACTCCTGGAACAGAACATAGACAAAACATTCTGTGACATAAATCGTGACAGTGTTTTCCTGGGTCACTCTACCAAGGCAATAGAAATAAAAGTAAAAATAAACAAATGGGACCTAATCAAACTTACAAGCTTTTGCACAGCAAAGAAAACCATAAACAGAACAAAAAGACAACCTATGGACTGGGAGGAAGTATTTGCAAATGATGCAAGTGACAGGGGCTTAATTTCCAAAATATACAAACAGCTCATACAACTCAATAACAAAAACACAAACAACCCAGTCAAAAAGTGGGCAGAAGACCTAAATAGAAATTTCTCCGAAGAAGACATACAGGTGGCCAATAGCACACGAAAAGATGCTCATCATCCCTAATTATCAGAGAAATGCAAATCAAAAGTAAAATGAGGTACCACCTCACACTTGTCAGAATGGCCATCATTAAAAGTTTACAAATAACAAATGTTGAAGGGAGTATGGAGAAAACGCAACCCTCCTACACTGTTGGTGGACCTGTAAGTTAGTGTAGCCACTATGGAAGACAGTATGGGGGTTCCTCAAAAAGCTAAATATAGAGTTGCTATATCATCCAGCAATTCTATTCCTGGGCATATACCCAGACAAAACACTAATTCTACAAGATACATGCACCCCTATGTTCATAGCAGCACTATTTACAATAGCCAAGATATGGAAACAACCTATATAAATGTCCATCTATAGATGAGTAGATAAAGAAGATGTTGTATATATATATATATATATATATATATATATATATATATAAAACAAATACTACCCAGCCATAAAAAAAGAATGAAATGATGCCATTTGCACCTACATGGATGGACCTGGAGATTATCATACTAAGTGAAATAAGTCAAAAAGAAAGACAAATACCATATGATATCACTTACATATGGAATGAAAAATATGACACAAATATGACATATACGAAAAAGAAGCAGACTCACAGATAAAGAGAACAGACATGGTTGCCAAGGGTAGGGATGAATTGGGAGTTTGGGATTAGCAGATGCAAACTATTATCTATAGAATAGATAAACAACAAGGTCCTACTGTATCGCACAGGGAACTATATTCATTATCTATAATGAACCATAATGGAAAAGAATATGTGTATATATGTACAACTGAATCACTTTGATGTACGCCAGAAACTAACACAACACTGTAAATCAACTATACTTGAATTAAAAAAGAAAGTATAGATTAGGTATTCGATGACATCCAAGGAAATAATACTTCACCAGAACAGAAGGAGCAACTAATGAGAGAGGAGTGCCCCTGGGGTGTAACTACTATACCCTACCGGCAGACTCCTTCAAATGAGACCACTGAACCCAGCAACTTGAAGGCACTTTGCTGGAGGACCGACTCCACCCTGCTGAGAGCTGTTCCCGACTGATGCTGCTGGAGCCTCTGTGGGAGCAGAGAGCAACTGCCCACTCATGCTTGTCTCAAGACCCGTTGCTGGACCAGAGAGATTGCTGCTGGTGCTGACACATTTCTTTCTCAGACTTCTCCTTGGTGTGCTTCGTTATCCCCTTTGAACGTTAACTATTTTGACCAATCTGTGATGTGTGCTAATTGTGTGCAATAAACCAAGTGACTTGTTTCATGTATCTCCAGTCACATGATTCTTACCTGGCCTTACTGCTGGGCCCTGTGACAAAACAGTGGGTCCAGTCCCTAACACAGTGTTGCACAAAAACTTAATGGACAACTGTAAGTGTTCTGAGCATCTTGTGCCATTGCCTTCTGAAACTCCGGAGGAGATTCAGTAACTCCTCCATAAATGTAAAATCCCTATAGGAACTTCCTGGGCGTGGCTTGGTAGCACAGCACGCCAGCAGGCCAGGGCTCTGTTATTACCCTCCAGAGGCCTCAGGGCTTTTTCCGAAGACCCTGTGTGTAAGACACTAGTGGAGGCAGACCCTAATTCTTGGGTGCTTCACTGGGACGCCCAGGAAGGGGAGGCAGCCACTTACTAAGAGGGCTTACGAGAAGTCCTCCACAAAATTTCCAATACCAACACATAAGGTTCAGGTAACAGGAGAAAACTCAGAAAGTCAGACTGAGATCTGAAATTATATCTTAAATTGAAAACTTAAAAATTTGGTGCAGCAGAGGGGAGAGAAGGGAGCTGATTGACTGTTGCGGGTTTTTGGAATGGGCTCTGGATGGTTACTCTCAGCTGCTGAAATGTACCAACTAGCCAGTATCTCTTAAAGACCGTAAAGATCCATCTGGGCTGTGTGCTCATTTCCTCTGAGATAACACATCCTAAGCCCTCTTGGCTTTCCCCGAATGAGGGCAGAACCAAAAAACACGCCTCATGAGATACCCCTGCCACCAAGGAAAAAGCAGATAAGGTTATTAACGCCTCTAGTGACGAGGAGGGGAGGACAAGAGAAGGCAAGAACCACTGATATTCTCACCAGAGCCCTCCCTCTCCTCACCTGGGTGTTTATTGCCTGGCACCATGCCCAGCTTTCATCATGGTGATTGCTGCTAAGCTCAGTGAATGGAAAACATTAGATGAAGCCCGTCTCCTGCTGCACAAAATTGGCATAACCCCGTGGGTGTACCATTTCTATGACTATAGTGACCCAAATGAACACCTCTCTATTTCCAACCCTGAAGAGGGCCCATTTAACTCTTGAGTCCAGAGGATTTTTACAAGGCACTCCCCCTAATTACAGAGTGGCACTCTTCCATTTTATTGAGACTTTTGAAACCATTCAAAAGGCACTGAAGGACATGAACCCGGTCGTTAGACATGGAGGAGAGATTTGCACCCAGACACCCAAATACTTGAGGCTTATGCCCCTCTACCCCACTGCCCTAGAGAGACTGCCCTAAAGCAAATTTCCCTCCATTGAAAAGGCTCCCGATTTCCTCCCCAATGAATTCCCATCCTAATTTTGCTCCTCAAGGGAATACACAGCAAACCTCTGCTGGGAGTCATGGCCACTTGATCTCTGAACAGCCAGTCTCAAAATTTCAGTCTATAGAACTAGCATTCTCCAGCTACAGCCCCTTTCTACTATCCATCCTCTTGCCACAAAACCCCCTCTAACCTCTTTGGCCCAGCTCAGTCCTCAGTGCTCCCTCTGTGTTCTTCCCTAACCTCCAGGACTTCCAGCCACCTAAGCCCCTATCCTGGAAAATTGGTGGCTCCTGAGTGCTTTTCCCATCCGCTGGGGACAGTCACTCCTGTACCATTCTGATGGGCAATTTGGACAATAAAAATATGCAGGGGTTTTTTTGGCCCTATTGGAAACAATGTCACTATTATTCCAGGCAGTCCCTCTAAATTCCTAGTGTGGGAGCCCTACTACTTACAGGGAATTGCTGGTAAAACCGTCAAATCCATTCAGATGTAACTATTGGGACCACTCACATCAAATGGCTTCCTCTTATGGTGGCCCCCTTGGTTCTTTATTTATTGGCATGGATGCACTTACATGAATCTGTGCCACATGGAGGAAGCCCAGTTTCCTGGCCTTCCTGCTGGGAGTGGCCAGCTGGCTGCCAATGACTCTTCTTCTTCAGGTCAAGATGGTGAGCACCCCCAATACTGACTTAAACAGGGCACTGAATTCCTGTGCCCTGTTATGACAGAAATGGGAGTCATTAAGCCCCCAACCTCCCCTTTCAATAGCAGTGTTTATCTGGTACTTAAGCTAGCCACTAAAGAGTGGTGCCCCCCCATGGACTAGCTAAGCCTCAGTTCTCAGGTTTTCCCAATTAAGACCCCAATTTCTAGTATTATAGAAAGATTGGGGAGATACAAGGGACCCAAGGAGTGTCCTTTGCCATCACTGACCTGGCTAATATATCAGTTCCCATCTCAAAGGAATCCCAGATTCAATTTGCTTTCACTTTTGAAGGGGTTAAACACATTGATATGGCTCCCAATGGCATATTTAAACAATACTGCAATTGCACGGACCTGTGCTCCTGGGATTTAGATAAATTGCAATTGGAAAATTGCACTTTTGAGGCATTATTTTGATGGCATTATGCTGAGGTGTCCCTCTGAGGAAATGATATGGGCAGAGTTGCACACCCTTCCACACCACCTACACCAGTGTGACTGGGAAAATGCCCCTCAGGACATCTAATGCCCAGGGTTATCTTTACGTTTCTAAGCATCACCTGGGACTTTAAGGGCTGAGAAATTCCCCCAACTGCCAAACATCCATTGCTCACTATTGAATCACCCACTACGCTCAGACAGGCACAACACATTCAGGCTTCAGGCCTTTTCGGTTCTGGAGGCAACACATTCCTCATCTCTCACTGGTTATTTGCCCTATCTATGCAACCACATGCAAATTTGCCACCTTCCATTAGGGTGAGGCCCGACAGTGTGCTTTGGAAGCCGTCCAACAGAAAGTCCAACAACCACCTACTCCACATTCTGAGTATAGTCTGTGGCCACACCTGACTGTGCTTCCTGGAGTCTCTGCACCAAACCTGAGTCTACTGAGTTTCTTTTGGGTTTTTGGCATACAGGAAGGGCTCAACTTGACATCAAACGCCTTTCCATATTACAGGAGAATGTAACTTTCCCACACTGCAAGAGGTATCCCATGGCTTTCTTGTCAAAAGCAACTGCAGTCAGCTGTTAATCGATATTCAAGTAGCTCATCCAGAAGGAACCCCATCGAAGCCCATCAAATGTTGGTGCTCTGTATGGCTACTGCATTATGCAGTCTGGATAACTGAGTTACTGGTAGATCCCCTGGGGCCTAACCATCACTCAGGGACAATATTAGAATAATACTGCTCCTGTCCACAGCTGCACCACAGGGTGGATAAATGGGGAATGTTGGAGAGCTGTGTTGGAAGGGTTTAGGCTAGCATGACACCAAATCTGGGAGCAAAGGGACTGAATCCCTTCACAGGAAATGGGTTCTCTGGAGGTGATGTCTAAATGATACTTAACCACCAATTCTTTATATCAAATATTGTTACAAACTAATTGGCCCTCTGAGTGACCATACACAAAACCCATCTGGTTACAGGCACTGTGCTCCCATGATTTGTCCGTCACCCTCATGGGTCAGTCCCAAGAACACCTAAATAGTATCCAGAAGATCTTCTTTAGCCTGGGATGTAAATGTGCGCAGAATCTTTATGTGCCTTGGATGCACTGACCATGGAATGATAGGGCAGCCACCTGTTCCTTTGGGGAATGTGTCCCTGATGATGCCAGGGAGGTGTTAATAATTTGTTCCAGCAGCTGGAGGCACCAAATATGAAAGTCAGTCTTCAGGAAAGCTTCCAAGCTGTATCAGGCTAGTCTATCCCAGCCCAGGACCAGTATCCCAACCAGATAGCCGCATTGGAGGGTCACTTGCCCCCTGGGTGGCACCATTCTAGAGGACCTTGGACCTTACCCCTGAGTGAGGTGAACTCAGAATTGGAGAGGACATCATCTCAGATGATTTGCCCCAGCCCAAGAGGTCACTGCTGGAGATGACTATGCCCCATACAGTAGAGAGGACACACCAGGGGCATATCACTGTGTCAGAGACCTTGAAACTTGCCCAGATTGCTCTGCTCCCCAGTTTACTGTGACGTCTCTGAAATACTGCAACAGGGTCTAAGCGTTTGTGAGAAGAGTGGTTTAAATATATTGCCTTAATAGAATCAGGGGACCCACTGGAATATTATTTTCCTGAATTTGCCTGGTGTTTGCCTGCTGACCCTTCCTAATACCAACATGCTTGTCAGACTGTGAGTACATCCTCTTTCAAGTGCAGGGCAGCCTTGCCTCCTATCTTCCCTATCGTGGCAGTCAAAAATATGCATTCAGCATCATATGGCTTCCCTGCCTAGAAATATTACTCATATAGACTCCTTGCCCTACCTGTTCTCCTTGATCTTCCAATTTTCTGTGCTTACATAGGAATTCCCAGCCATGACTTCTGCGGGCCGCCACCATCCCCTACCAGGACTACCCCTGACACTTTCATAACCACGTCCACTACACTTCCTCCTATACTGGCAAGATGCTTCACAAACACCAGCAATATTTTTGGCCAATATGCTGAGAGGTCTGCCCATACTTTGAAGTCAGAAATTGCCAGGCGTATCGTTTGGCCTCCAATCACTTGTACTCTACCTTAAATGCTTACCCTGCTGACATATTCAATTTCAGTCGACTCCACTTAACAATAATGTCTTTGCCCTGGGCTTCCCTTCAATTAGATGCCTCATCCATTTTTCTACTCCAGCAGCTCCTCCAAGGGTCATTTTGAGGTAGCCTTCAAGCCACCTTGGTGATTTTGTGCCCAGAAACAAACAAATCTTGGTCCACGTACCCTGTTAATCACACCACTCCTATAGCACAGATAACCATGAATGGGCCCAAATTCCTGCTTTTCAGCCCCAATGAATATCTTACAGTAAAAACGGCCAACTTTGGATTCTACTCTATGCGACAGAGTAAGATACTCACCCAGTACATTACTCTCTTTCCCAGCCCTCTGACTGACTTTCTCTGGGCTACATACTAAGTGCATCATTGTTTCTCTCATCCTGCCTGTGGAGGTATAAACCATGGGACACAAAATCACTGAGTTTCCTACTCTGCTTGCCTTCTACTGACGAAAAGCCATTTTCATTGCTTTAGTCCTGGGCATTTCAGTTCTACTAGGACTGACTAGACTGGGCACCAGTGCACTGGCCCTGGCCACACAAAATTCAGTATTTAGTGCCAAGAAATAATTATTGGCAATCGTAACCCAACATATACAAAGCCTCCATGACACCCTGTCCCTTGTGCAACAGTCATGAGTCTCTTGCTCCAGTGGTTTCAGAAAACCACCTGGCCTTAGTTTATCTTCTTGTCAAGGAAAGAGCAGTTCGTGTGCTCCCTGGGACCACTTGCTGCATGTTCATCACTCACTCAGGACAAGTTCAAAACTACTGATATAAGATGGCCCAAGATGTTAAAATATTCAGTAGTACTGTACAAATCTTTGAACATATTCCCTGGGCCTCCAAGATCACTGATGTATTTTCATGGCTGGACTTTTCAAGTTTGGGACAAAGGCTACTGACTGAATTTCCAACCATTGTTTGTGTAATTATTATAGGATTTTTTTATCATAACTGAAATCAGATGCATATTTTCTTGGTACCTACCCCTGACTTTTGACATATCTGCCACCCTGGCTGTTAGTGTCCTCACCATTAAATCTGATGCCTTGGCATCATAGGGTGGATTGTAGTGTAAGTGCCTGACATTAAGCTTTTGATTGCCCTGGCATCAGTTTCAAAGACATACATCTCAAATAAAGGAATTGCCAACTGTGTGACACAGCTATTAACAAAAGTACTAAAGAAGGAACCACTCATAAAATTTCCCTTCTCGAAAGTTCTGGGTAAGCTTATAAGCGACCCCTTGGGTCACTTCTTTCCCATACCCTAATTCTCACACCTATGCTTTAAATTCACCCAAAAATTGTGAACCCATGAAACCATAGACACCCCACCCCACTAATCCTAATAAATGGAGAGCCCCAGGTGTGTACTCTGGTCCTCTGTCCCTCCCTCCCTCTCTCCCCACAACTTCACTGAGTGGCCCCATGTGTGCCATGTACTCTCAAGGACCTGTGAGTAACAAATCTTGTTCTTCAAATTTCCCTGATAGTTTCTTGCTGAGCTGCATCCTGTAATCATGAGAACCACAAGGGCTGGCCCAGTCATAACATTTTCCCTAGGGATGATGGTGGAAAATGTCTGTGGGGTTCACTTTGAGTCAATACAGTAAATGTACTTGCCCAGGCATTCCTGGCAGAGAACAAAGGTATCAATAGGCTGAGTCAATACAACATATTACAACAGAGATGATTTTTTAATGTAAGAAAGCTTCTGGAGGGAATGTAAAGACATTACACATTTGAAACAACCTTGTGAATGACATCCTTCTCATCAGAAAAAGGTAACCCAGTATTCTATATCAAGGGAATTGTATTTCAAAACTGAGGTTGACATAAAGACATTTTCAGAAAAATGACAACTGAGATGTTTTGTTACAGCGGATATGCCCTGGAAGAAATGATAAATTGTTCAGGCTGTAGTAAATTCATATCAGATGCAAACTTGTATCCATGGGAAGAAATTGAAGAGCACCAGAAAAGCTAAGTTTACCATTATGTATAAAATACTGCTCCCTGTTTTCCTTCTCTCACTCTGTTTTGTTTTTTTTTTCTTCTTTGAAACATAATGGCACAAAATATGTCAGATAACAGGGGTTCAATTGCTAAAGAAGATTCATAGGACCCACAATGACTATACTTAGAAATCTACAGTTCAGTGAACAAAAAGTATACAACGTAATTACACATCTGAGTAATGATATGAACCACATTGAAACCTGTGTCATAGCAAGGGGTCTATAGAGGCCAAATTTGGGCTCTAATTATCTTATTTCTGTAAGTGCTGTGACAGAATATACTTTGTCTTAGATCAGAAACCACCAACATATGCAATGACCCCTTGAAATCAGGGAGCCTCAAATGGAATGTTGGTTGAGATGTATTATTTTAAAATTTTGCTAATCATTGAGGCATATTACTGCTACATATTGAGCCTCAATGGTAGAGGCTTTCAGGTGTCTCTCCAATACCATGTGCAGTTACCTATGGTCCTGTTTTCAATACACAGTGTTTATGGTTGGTACAATACACTCTTAAATTCTATAGACCCAAAGCAAAACTCTTAATTAGTATGTTTCCCTCCTTGTTCAGAGTTCACTCTCATGCAAATATATTAGCAAAACAACTCAGGCTCATTCCAGGCCTGGTAGAGTTGAATCTCTTTTGAGCATAAGTGGCCCATTCTCCTTGCTTTGCTCCACACTGGGTGTAATAAACAGTGTACTTTCCTTCACTACAATCTCAGTGTTAGTAGATTGGTTTTACAGTGCATTGTGCAAGTGGACCCAAGTTTGTTTTGGTAACAATACCAAGTGACTTTTTTAATACCGTGGTATAAAATTAGAAATCAACAACTTGAGGAAAGCTGGAAAATTGTAAAAATTAAACACCACACTCCTGAATAACCAGTGTGTCAAATAAAATATCAAATGAAAAACCAAAGGATATTTGAAATAAAAAATAGAACACAACTTACCAAACCCCTGGGAGCTGCTATAGCAGTTCTGAGAGGGAAGCTTATAGCAGTAAATGCATATAGTAAGAAGTTAGAAAGATTGCAAATAAACAACCAAAGTTGCATGTTTAGAAAAGAAAATCAAATTAAACCAAAGTAGCAGATGGAAGGACATAAGTCAGAGCAGAAATAAATAAAATAGAGTTCAGAATAACAATAGAAAAGATAATGAAACTAAGAGCTGATTTTTCTAAGAGATAAAATTGAAAAGCTTTTAGCTAGACTAAGAAAAAAAAGTGAGAAAACTCAATAAAATGAAAGAAGAGAAATAATAACTGACACTACAGAATTACATAGGATCAAAAGAGATTATTATGAATAATTATACAGCAACAAATTTAATAACCTAAAAGAAATGGGTAACTTCCTAGAATCGTACAACCTACCAAACTGAACCGGGAGAAACAGCAAGTCTGAACAGACAAAGAAAAAGTAATGAGATTAAATCAGTAATCAAAATCCTCCCAGCAGAAAATCCCAGATCAATGGAATATACTGTGTAAAGGCACAGGTATGAAAGTATAGAGTGCCAGTGGTATATGTCAATAAGGAACCATCTTCTTTCAGTGAAATAATTAGTTCATCACACTGTGGCACATGGAAAAAAAACTTGCTAAGACACATGTATAAAAGAAGATTACAGGGGCTTCCCTGGTAGCGCAGTGGTTGCGCGTCCGCCTGCCGATGCAGGGGAGCCGGGTTCGCGCCCTGGTCTGGGAGGATCCCATGTGCCGCGGAGCGGCTGGGCCCGTGGGCCATGGCCGCTGGGCCTGCGCGTCCGGAGCCTGTGCTCCGCAGCGGGAGAGGCCACAGCAGTGAGAGGCCCGCGTACCACAAAAAAAAAAAAAAAGAAGATTACAAATAAGGCAGTTGTACTTGTAAAAATGACAGTTATTCTAGTGCAAGACTGAGTTCAACATTCTGTGGAGCATGAAAACACATTATGAATTTACATGTATAGAGTTTTTCCTAATAAAGCTAGTTGTATATTTGAAATAATGACAGTGTTATTAGAGTGAAAAAATGTGGTCACCATACTGGGGAGCATAGTATAATGTATGTAAAAACCTGTGCATAAAACATCTTAGAGGGACTTCCTTGGTGGCACAGTGGTTAAGAATCCCCCTGCCAAAGCATGGGGCACAGATCCGATCCCTGGTCTGGGAAGATCCCACATGCCACAGAGCAACTAAGTTTGTGCGCCACAACTACTGAGCTTGGTGGCACAGTGGTTAAGAATCCCCCTGCCAAAGCATGGGGCACACATCCGATCCCTGGTCTGGGAAGATCCCACATGCCACAGAGCAACTAAGTTTGTGCGCCACAACTACTGAGCCTGCACTCCAGAGCCCACGAGCCACAACTACTGAAGCCCGCACACCTAGAGCCCATGCTCCACACCAAGAGAAGCCACCGCAATGAGAAGACCGTGCACTGCAATGAAGAGTAGCCCCCTCTCACCACAGCTAGAGAAAGCCCATGTGCAGCAATGAAGACCCAACGCAGCCAAAACTAAATAAATAAATAATTTATTTTAAAAAAACGTATCTTAGAATGCTTGTTGTATATGTGAATAAGATCTGTGTATTTTAGTGAGAGAATATGATTACAGTACTGTGGTGCATTGAATACACTATGAAAAGTCACATGTATGGAAAATCTTTCAAGAAACCTAGTTGTATATATAAATAAAGGACCGTGTTATTTCAATGAAAAAATGTGTTCACCAAATACAATATGTGTTATACATTCTAAACGAACATGTATAAAAGATGGTCCTAAGAGAATTTTGTTGCATTTCTGTAGTGTTCTTTCAATGAAAGAATGTGTTCAGTAAACTGTGGTACATTAAATTCACTATAATGAAAGATATACAGACACGTTTTACAGAATGGTAATTGTATGTGTGAATAAGGATAGTGTTATTTTACTGAATGAATAATTCACCACAAAGTAGTACATGGAAAACATTATAGGTTTGGAAACCATGTTTCTTTGAATGCTAATGTTTATGCATATGAAGGGGGTGTAAATTCAGTGATAGAATGTGTTCACCACTATTAATAATGTAATACATTATGGTAAAACTCATGTATAAAATTGTTTCAAAGAATGCTAATTGTCTAAATGAATATGGTAAAGTTATTTCAGTGAAGGAAAGAATGACTACAATGTGGTCTTAAGGTTACTCTAATTAAGATACATATATAAAGGATGCTTCCAGTTACTGTGGTTGTACTTCTGAATATGTCAGTGTGAAGTGGAAGAATGTGATCACTGGAAGAATGGTCATGGAATATATTGTGAAAATCACATGTATAAATGATTACTCTAAAATGCTAGTTTTATATGTGAAGATATAAAATGATAGCATTTTTTTCTCAGTGAAAAAATATGTTCAGCATACTGTTGTTGGAATATGCTATGTAAAAATACCTGTATAAAATAAGTTTCAAAAAATTCTAGTTGTATATATGAATGAGGAGAGTATTAGCTCACTAAAGATGTTTTCAACACACTGTGATATTTGCTATACACTATGTAAACACACATGTATAGGAGATGTTTCTCAGAAAGTTATTTATATATATGAAAGAGCAGAGTGACATTTCACTGACATAATGTATTCACCAAACTGTAGTGCATGGAATCCATTATTTAAAGAAACGTTTAAATAAAAGATGTTCCTCATAAAGCTAGTTGTTTATGGGAAAAAGAACAGTGTATTACCACGGAAATTAGTTCAAAGTAATGATATATTAGAAAAACTAAAGGTCATATGAAAACACTATGAAGAAATAATATGCCAACAAATTAGGCAATATAGAAAAAATAGATAAATATTTAGAAACACATAGCTTACCAATTATGAAGCATGAAAAATAAAAATATGAACTACTAGACCAAGTATAGTAAGGAGATTGAATCACTGTGGTGCAGATAATATACTATATAAAGTCACACGTATAAGAGATGTTTCTAAGAATGCTAAGTATATGTGTGACTAAAGCGATGTTTCGATGAATAACATATGTACAGCAAAGTATGGTGCATGATATGAATATAATGCTCAAACATATTATAAAAGATGTTTCTAAGTGTGCTAGTGTTTAGTAGCATCTAAGTAGTGTTATTTCAAAGAAACAATGTGTTCAGAACAATGCTGCATATTATATACACTATCGACACGTATAAAAGATGTGTGAGAATGCTAGTTGTATATGTGAACAAGTACCCTGTTATTTAGTGAAAATGTAATTAACACATTACATTACAAGGAGTACACTATGTAAAGACATGTATATAAAAAAATGTTTATAATGAAGAAAATTATACATGTGAATATGCATTGTGTTATTTCAATGAAAGATAATTTCACCACAATGTGGTGAATGAAATACACTTAAAGAACCATGTAAATGAGATGTTTCTAAGATGCATACACTTATTTTTTTCATCCAGGTATTGTTACTTCCTGGAAATTATGTTGTCACCACACTGTTCTGCATGAAATATACTATGTAAAGACACATGTACAAAAGACGTTTCAAAGAATACTAGTTTTATATGTGAATAATAAGTGTTATAAGGAAAAGCTTTGTTGACCACACTGTGGTTCAAGTATAATATTATTTAAAGTCATGCATAAAAGATGTTTCAAAGAATGACAGTTGTTTATGTGAATAAGAATGGTGCTGTTTTATTGAAACGATGTATTCCCCAAGTTGTTGTGTATGTAGTACTATATAAAGACACGTGTATAAAAGATGTTTCTAGGGCTTCCCTGGTGGCGCAGTGGTTGAGAATCTGCCTGCCAACGCAGGGGACACGGGTTCGAGCCCTGGTCTGGGAAGATCCCACATGCCGCGGAGCAACTAGGCCCGTGAGCCACAAGTACTGAGCCTGCGCGTCTGGAGCCTGTGCTCCACAACAAGAGAGTCCGCGATAGTGAGAGGCCCGCGCACCGCGATGAAGAGTGGTCTCCGCTTGCCGCAACTAGAGAAAGCCCTCGCACAGAAACGAAGACCCAACACAGCCAAAAATAAATAAATAAATAAATAATACTGAATACAAAACTACTTAAAAAAAAAAAGATGTTTCTAGAAATGCTATCTATCTTTATCTTATTACAGTGAAAGAATGTGTTTACCAAACACTGGTGTATATATTCTCTGTTAAGGCACACATATAAAAATTGTTTCCATGTGTGCTAAATTTGATGCATCCAGGTAGTGTTATATGTTTTAAAGAATGTGTTTACCACATGGTGGTACACAGAATACACTGTAAGATCACATGTATAAATATTTTTCAAAGAATGCTTATTATATATGGGAATACCATTGTGTATTATTAGTTTAGATTCAAATATCTTTCATTCCATTTCAGAAACCTTTTCATTTCCCTCCTTTCAGAAGATATAATCACAAAAGGGAAAGGGAGAAGTTCCTGTGTACCTTTAGAAATCTTCATATAAAGTTATACTTAATTTTGGGTCAAGAGTGGGCTGAGGGAGGTAAAAACATAATTAAAATTGAGAATGGAAAAAGATCTCAGCTTTATTTTTTTTAATTCTTTTTAAAAAGTAGGTAGTTTAGACGCTTGGAAAATCTGAATTAGTGTTTCCTTCAAAAGAAACGTATAGGAATAACTCTTAAAATTGAAATTAATTGTAATTGTATTGAGAAGTTCGATTTATAAATTACGAGTTTTTGTATTTTGTTTTTTTGTTTTTTTTAAATCTACAACAGTGATTCCTCACCCTTGGTGCTGTTGACATTTTAGTCTGGATAATTTTTGTTGTGGAGGCTGTCTTGTCCCTTTGTAGTATATTTAGCAGCATCCTGGCCTCTATCCACTAGATGTCATTAGCAAGTCCCTCCTTTGACATCCAGTGTGACAACCACAGAGGACAAATTCCTCCCAGATGCCCTGCATTATAGGATTACTATAATGTAGTAGTACTGTAGTTACTATAGGTGTAACTTATATTGCTCTTTTCTTCTATTGTGAATGTCAGATTTGACTAAAAATTTAATATTCAACCTTTTTTTTTCATGTACTTCATCACTCCTTTGCCTCTCGCAATCACCTATCTGTTCTCTGTAACTATAGCTTTGCGTTTTTTAAATTTTAGATTCCACGTATAACTGAGATGATACAGTGTTTATCTTTCTCTAACTTGCTTTGGCATAATGCCCTATAGTTCATCCATGTTGTTTCAATGGCAGGATTTCCTTCTTTTTTATAGATGTATATGTATATATATCAATAATAGACAGCTGGTCAATCCAGTAGCCTGATGCTGGAGGCTAAGTCAGAGATGCCCAAGATGAACAGCTAGTCAATCCAGCAGCCCAGTGCAAATTCAGAACACTCTGGGATGGACAACTGGTAGATCCAGCAGCCAAACTCAGAAGGCAAAGTCTGGACTCCCCAGACAAAACAGCT
The DNA here is from genome assembly GCF_002837175.3 of Physeter macrocephalus. Taxonomy (NCBI): domain Eukaryota; kingdom Metazoa; phylum Chordata; class Mammalia; order Artiodactyla; family Physeteridae; genus Physeter; species Physeter macrocephalus. The sequence continues at coordinate 90,470,246 of NC_041222.1, read as the reverse complement.
GGTTTACGTGGCAGGATAGTACGTGAGGCCAAATCCAGGATGCTCAAGATAGATAGCTAGTCAGCTGGGCAGCCCAGCACCAAAGGCCAAGTCTGGGATGTTTAGAATGGGCAGCTGGTCAACCTGGCAGCCTGGTGCCAGAGGCCAAATCCTGGGTACCCCTGAAGGACATCTGGTTGACCTGGAAGCCCAGCACCTAAGGCAAAGTCCAAGGTGCCTAGGACACCCTGGATGGTCAGCTAGTCAACTAGGAAGCCTGACACCAAGGCCAATTCTAGGACACTCAGGATGCACGGGAGGGATGGCTGGTTGCCCTGGCAGCCTGTCTTTGAGGTAAAGTATGGGATGTCACAGTTGAGCAGCTGGTTGACTCTGCAACCTGTTGCTGAAGGCCAAGTATGGGACACCCAGGGTAGATAGTTTGTTACCCTGAGAGCCCAGTGCCCAAGGCCAAGTTCAGGCAATCGCAATGATCACCATGATCAGTCTAGTTTTCATCTGTCACCATACAACGATATTGCATAATTATTGACTCTATTCCCCACACTGTACATTTCATACCTGTGACATTTATTTTCTACCTGAAAGTTATACCTCTTAATCTCCCTCACCTATTTCTCTCTTCCCCCACCTCCTCCCCTCTGACAACCACCTATTTGTTCTCTGTATCTATGACTCTGTTTCTGTTTAGTTATATGTGTTCACTTGTTTGTTTTTTAGATTCCACATGTAAGTGAAACCATACAGTATTTGTCTTTCTCTGTGTGACTTATTTCACTTATTTTCAAGTCCATCATGTGTCACAAATAGCAAGATTTCATTCCTATTTATGGGTGGGTAATATTCCAGCATTTGTGTGTGTGTATGTGTATGTGCGTATATATATATATATGTTTTTCCATTCATCTATTGATGTGCACTTAGGTTGCTTCCATATCTTAGCTATTGTAAATAATGCTGCAATGAACATAGGAGTTCTTATATCTTTTCCAATTAGTGTTTTCATTTTCTTCAGATAAATATGCAAAAGTGGAATTGCTGGATACTATGGTAGTTCTATTTTTAAATTTTTGAGAAATCTACATAATGTATTCCATAGTGGCCGCACCGATTCATATTCTCACCAACAGTGCATGAGGTTTCACTTTTCTCAACATCCTTGTCAACACATGTTATTTGTTTTTTGGATGATAGCCATTCTGACAGTTATAAGGTGATATCTCATTGTGGTTTTGATTTTCATTTCCCTGATATTTAGTGGTGTTGAGCATCTTTTCATGGGCCTATTGATCATCTGTGTGTTTTCTTTGGAAAAATGTCTATTCAGATCCTCTGCTTATTTTTTTAAACATTAATTAATTTATTTATTTATTATTTTTGGCTGTGTTGGGTCTTCGTTTCTGTGCGAGGGCTTTCTCTAGTTGCAGCGAGCAGGGGCCACTCTTCATCGCGGTGCGCGGGCCTCTCACTGTCGCGGCCTCTCTTGTTGCAGAGCACAGGCTCCAGACATGCAGGCTCAATAGTTGTGGCTCATGGGCCTAGTTGCTCCATGGCATGTGGGATCTTCCCAGACCAGGGCTCGAACTCGTGTCCCCTGCATTGGCAGGCAGATTCTCAACCACTGCGCCACCAGGGAAGCCCATTTTTTTCATCAGTTTGTTTTTGTTTTCTGCTTTTTTGAAGGTGTATCTTATGAGCTCTTTGTATATTTTGCATGTTAACCCCTTACCAGATGTACCAAAGGCAAATATCTTCTTCCATTCAGTAGGCAGCCTTTTTATTTTAATTGTTTTCTTCACTGGGCAAAAGCTTTTTATTTGTATATAGTCCCATTTGTTTACTTTGCTCGTTTCCCTTGCCTGAGGAGACATATTCAAAACAATATTGCTAAGACCGATGTCAAAGAGCATACTGTCTATGTTTTCTTTGAGAAGTTTTATGGTTGCAGGTCTTATATTTAAGTTTTTAATCCATTTTGAGTTTAGTTTTGTATATGATGTGAGAAAGTATTCCAGTTTGATCCTTTTGCATGTAGCTCTCCACATCTTTTTTAAATATGTCTTTAACGGTGCTTTAAACAGACAGCTGTGTGGTTAACATATACATTCCTTGAAATAACACTTTTTGAAAATTGCATACAAAGAGTACTCTTAGAAACATTTTTTACATGTGTCTTTAAACACTGATTTACATTTAATAAAGTGTGGGTAACACCCATTATTTGCAATTACACTGGTCTCAAATTCACATTCAAGTAGCTCTCTTAGGAACAGCTATTATACATTTATCTTTAATACTATTTTACAAGCATATTAGCTGGTGAACACATACATTTCTTGAAGAAACACTGTTCCAAAGTTCACATGCATCTATAACTCTTAGAAACCTCTTTCATATATACGTATGTTTTACATAATTTACTGTGTGTGAAACATAACCATTCTTTGAAATAACATCAAATTTGTATGCAAGTAGCACTCTTAGAAACATATTGTTTGCATGTGTCTTTAAACACTGTTTTCCATGATTTTCCATGTATCTGTTTCATGAAATAATTAATAAAATGTCAATGCAATTAACACTGTCAAAAAATCTATACACGTGCCTGGAATCACTGTTTTACATGCATATCCTTTTTTTGAAATAACACTTTTCTTAACATTGCATGCAAAAAGGACTCTAGTAATATCTTTTTTACACCGTTAATCAGTGAAAGGCAAATAAAAACCACAATGATATATCACCTCACATCTCAATTTCTCATTAAGGTAAACTTCTTACAATTTCTTTTACATGTTCTAAAACAGTTATTTAAATGAAGAACAGCGTTCTTAACACACCTACTCCTTGAAGGAACACTGATCTCAAATCTGCATGCAAGTAGCACTCTTAGAAACATCTTTTATATTTTCTCTTTCAACACAGTTTACAAGCATTACAGTGTGGTGAACTCATCTGTCCTTGAAGTAAGAGTTCTCAAATATGGACATTAAGTAGCATCTCAAAACCTCTTTTAAACTTGCTTTTTTCAAAATTTTGTTTTCATGTAGTACAGTGTAATGAACACATCTATTCCTAAAATCATACTAATGTCTGTATTGCATGCAAGTACCACTGTTATATGCAATTCTCACACTTGTTTTAAAACATGATTTATATGGAGACCATTGTCGTGAGTGCATTTATACCTGGATAACACTGTTCCCAACTTTACATGTAAATAGTGCTTTTAGAAACATCTTTTATACATGTAACTTTAAACACTGCTTTGCAAGCAATACAGTGTGGTGAACATATCTATTTCTTGATAAAACACTATTCTCAACTTCACAAGTAAGAAGCACTCAGAAACATCTTTTACATCTGTGTCTATAAAACCGTTTAACATCCATTTCATGTAGTAAAGTCATCTACTACTTGAAATAACTATCAACTAGAGGTTAAATAGCATTCCTAGATACATCTTTTATACGTGGCTCTTTAAACACACTATTTTATAATCATTACCAACAGTGAATACATTCGTTTACTTAGATAAAAGTCTTCTCACAGAGGAAGTACTGTAAGAAGCATCTTTTATAAATGTGCACTTAATGCACATATATGCATTCCAGTGTGTATACAAATGGTGAATACATTCATTCACAGAAATAACCATTTTCTCAACTTCTCAAGCAAGCAGCACTTTTACAAACATGTTTATGACATTTTTCTCTAATGTTTACCATGCAGACCAATGTGGTGAATCTTCACTGAAATAACACTGCTCTAAAATTTGCACACTAGTAATGTTATTTGAAATGTTTTTCAAACGTGTCATTAACTGATTTAAATGCAAACCAGTGAATGTACAGAATCATTCACTGAAATGTTGTTTTCAGCTTCACATCAAAGTAGTAAAACGAAACATTTATATATACGTGTGTGTGTCTGTGTGTGTATTTAAACAGCTATTTACATGCAGAGTGATGTGATGAACACATTTATTCTTTAAAATAATTCAGTCCTCAAGTGAGCTTATATGAGCTCGGTTAGAAATATTTGTATAAATATGTCTACAAAACATCTTTCCATGTAGAGCAATGTGGTGAAAAATTCCTTCACTAAGAAAACATTGTTCACTATTTTTTCCAGATTATTGAGATTTAATAGCTAAGTAAAATTGTGTACCTTTAAAGTGTAGAATGTGTTGATTCGACATATGTATATATTGTGAAATGATTGCTACAATAATTTAGTTAATACATCCATCACCTCACATAGTTACCACTGTTATCCATGGTAATAACTTGTAAGATATACTCTCTTAGCAAATTTCAAGTATATAATAAAGTATTGTTAGCCATAGTCACATTGCTGTATATTACACCCTAGATCTTATTCATCTAATAACTGGAAGTTTGTACCTTCACCTACCCAACCCACCTTCCCTACCGGCCCCTACCAGATACCATCTACTCTCTGTTTCTGTGAGTTAGGCTTTCTTAGATTTCACACATAAGTTAAGTCCTACAATATAAGTCTTTCTCTGTCTGACTTATTTCACTTAGCATAATGTCTTCAAGGACTATCCATGTGGTTGCAAATGGCAGACATTTATATGGTTGGAAAATATTCCATTATATATATATATAAAACTTTCTTTTTTCATTTATTGATCAATGGACACTTAGGCTATTTCCATGATTTGACTATTGTAAATAATGCTTAAAGAACATGTAGGAGCAGACATCTCTTTGAGAGAGTGACTCCATCTGTTAAGAATGGATACCCAGGGGCTTCCCTGGTGGTGCAGTGGCTAAGAATCTGTCTGCCAATGCAGGGGACACCGGTTCGAGCGCTGGTCCAGGAAGATCCCACATGCCGCAGAGCAACTAAGCCCGTGCACCACAACTACTGAGCCTGCGTGCCACAACTACTGAAGCCCACGTGCCCAGAGCCTGTGCTCCACAACAAAAGAAGCCATTGCAATGAGAAGCCCGTACACTGCGACGAAGAGTAGCTCCCGCTCGCCGCAACTAGAGAAAAGCCTGCACGCGGCAAAAAAGACCCAACGCAGCCAAAAATAAAATTAATTAATTAAAAAAAAAAAAGAATGGATATCCAGAAGTGGAATTACTAGATCATATGGTAATTCTATTTTTAATTTTTAGGGGAAACGTCATACTGTTTTCCAGTGGGTGCACCAATTTACTTTCCAACCAGCAGTGTACAAAAGTTCCCTTTTCTCCACATCCTTGCAAACACTTATCTCCTGTCACTTTTATAATAGCCATTCTAACAGGTGTGAGGTGGTATCTCTTTGAGGTTTTTGTGGTATGCGGGCCGCCCCCCTGCCGTGGCCTCTCCCGTTGCAGAGCACAGGCTCCGGACACGCAGGCTCAGCGGCCACGGCTCACGGGCCCAGCCGCTCCGCGGCATGTGGGATCCTCCCAGACCGGGGCACGAACCCGGTTCCCCTGCATCGGCAGGCGGACGCGCAACCACTGCGCCACCAGGGAAGCCCTTCTCTTTGAGGTTTTGATTTTCATTTCAATGATGATTACTGACATTGAGCAACATTTCATGTTTCTGTTGGCCATTTGTATGTCTTCTTTGTGAAAAAAATGTTATTCACGTCCTTTGTCCATTTTTAAACCAGATTATTATTTATTTATTTATTTATTTACTGTCATGATCACTATTATTATTATTTGATATTGAGCTGTATGAGTTTCTTATATATGTTGGACTTAACCGCTTATCAGATGTGGCTTGCAAATATTTGCACCCATTCTGTCAGTTGCCTTTCATATTCTTGTTATTTTCCTTTGCTGTATGCAGAAACTGTAAAGAAGTTTGATGTAGTTCCACTCGTTTATCTTGGCTATTGTTGTTTGTGCTTTGGTGTTGTATACATAAAATCATTGCCAAGACCAACGTCAAAAAGCTTTTCCCTACATTTTCTTTTAGGAGTGTTATGGTTTTGGATTTTACATTTCAATCTTTAATCCATTTCAAGTTAATTTTTGTGAGTGGTTTAAGAAAAGGGTCCAGTGTCATTATTTTGCATGTGAATATCCGCTTTTTCAAATACTATGTATTGAAGGAACTATCTTTTCCTCATTGCATATTAATAGTTCCCTTGTCAGATATTAGTTGGCCTTATATACATGAGTTTTTTCCTCGGCTCTCAAGTCTTTTTCATTATCTACCTGTTTGTTTTTATGCCAGTACCTTTCTATTTTGGTTAGTATAGCATTTCAATATAGTTTGAAATCAGAAAATATGATGCCTCCAGGTTTTTAAAATAATTTCTCTGGATGTCTTCGTCTATTTGGGGTCTGCTGTGGTTCCAGATTAATTTTAGCAATTTTATATTTTTGTGAAAAATCCCATTGACATTTTGATAGGGGTTGCATTGAATCTATAGATGGCTTTGTGTAGTAGGGACATTATAACAATAAAAATTTTGCCAGTGTATCTTTCTGTTTATTTATGACTTTTTCAATTTCTTTTGTCAAAGTTTCAAGTGGATTTTTCACCTCCTTGGTTAAATTTATTCCTAAACATTTTGCTATTTTTGATGCTATTGTAAATGGGATAGTTTTATTTTATTTTTCTTTTTTAGATAATTTTTTCCTAGTGTACTGAAAGCAGCTGAGTTTTTTGTATGTTTATTCTGTATGTTTTCTATTAAATTTATTCGTTCTAAATATTTTTGGCAGGGGTGTCTTTAGGATTTTTTACACATACTATGTCATCTGCAAAAGACAATTTTAGTTCTTGTCATTTAATTTGGATGCCTATTGTTTCTTGTTCTTTCCTAATTTCTCTAGCCAGAACTACCAATAGATGGTTGAAAGGACGGGTGGGATCCCTCCTCAGATGGGATCCTTGTCTTGTTCCTGATTCCAAAGGAGAAGACTTCAAACGTTCTCTGTTGAGTATGATGTTAACAGTGGGTTTGTCATATATGGCCTTTATTATTTGTGGAATAGTCCTTCTATGTGCATTTGTTGAGAGTTTTTATCATGAAAGAATTTTTTTATTTTTAATTTTTTAATTTAATTTTTATTTTATTTTATTTTGGGGTATAGTTCATTCACAATGTTGTCTTAGTTTCAGGCTTTCAGCAAAGTGAGACATTTATACATACACATATATCCATTCTTTTTCAGATCCTTTTCACTTATAGGTTATTACAGAATATTGAGTAGACTTCCCTGTGTGATACAGTAGGTCCTTGTTTATTATCTATTGGATATATAGTAGTGTATTTATGTTAATCCCAAGCTCCTAATTAATCCCTCCCCCAATCTTTCCCCTTTGGTAACCATAAGTTTGTTTTCTATGTCTGTGAGTCTATTTCTTTTTTGTAAGCATGTTCATTTGTGTCATCTTTTTAGATTTCACATATAAGTGATATCAGATGATATTTGCCTTTGTGTCACTTACTTCACTTCACTTACTTCTCTGTCTGACTTACTTCACTTATTACTTATGATAATCTCTGGGTCCATTCATGTTCCTGCAAATGGCATTATTTCATTCTTTTTTATGGCTGAGTAATATTCCATTGTATATATGAAGCACATCTGCTTTACCCATTTCTCTGTTGATGGACATTTAGGTTGCTTCCATGTCTTGGCTATTGTAAGTTGTACAGCAGTGAACATTGGGGTGCATGTATCTTTTCAAATTATGGTTTTTTTCCAGATATATGCCCAGGAGTGGGATTGCTGGATCATATAGTGGTTGTATTTTTAATTTTTTAAGGAATCTCCAGGCTGTTCTCCATAATGGTTGTATCAATTTACATTCCCTCCAACAGTGTAGGAGGGTCCCCATTTCTCCATACCCTTTCCAGCATTTTAAAATTTATTTATTTAAATTTATTTATTTTTAGCTGCATTGGGTCTTCACTGCTTCATTGAAAGCCTTCGTTGAGGGCTTTCTCTGGTTGCAGTGAGCAGGGCTACTCTTTGTTGTGGTGAGCAAGCTTCTCATTGCAGTGGCTTCTCTTGTTGTGGAGCATGGGCTCTAGGCATGCGGGCTCCAGTAGTTATGGCATGCGAGCTCAGTAGTTGTGGTTCGTGGGCTCTAGAGCACAGGCTCAGTAGTTGTGGTGCATGGGCTTAGCTGCTCCGTGGCATGTGGGAACTTCCCCAACCAGGGATCGAACCCATGTCCCCTGCATTGGCAGGTGGATTCTACTGTGCCACCAGGGAAGTCCCCCAGCATTTATTGTTTGTAGACTTTTTGATGATGACCATTCTGACCTGTGCGCAGTGATACCTCATTGTAGTTTTGAGTTGCATTTCTCTAATATTTAGCAATGTTGAGCATCTTTTCATGTGCTTTTTGGCCATCTGTATGTCTTCTTTGGAGAAATGTTTATTTAGATCTTCTGCCCATTTTTTGATTGGGTTTGTTATTTTGATATCGAGCTGCATGAGCTGTTTGTATATTTTGGAGATTAATCCCTTGCTGGTTGCTTCATTTGCAAATATTTTCTCCCATTCTGCAGGTTGTCTTTTCATTGATATTAAAATTCTAGAAAAAAATAACTAATCAAATGTGAAAGAAAGTAAAGCAATAGTAGTTGCCTGGGAGCCCAGGGAGAGATGTCAGAAGGTAGATACAGGAGTGATGGATGTTTTTTATGATGATGATGGTTCTGTGGGTTTACACGTATTAAAATTTACCAAACTGTACATTTTAAGTATGTTCAGTTCATTGCATACCAACCATATAGCTCAATTAAGTTTTTTTTTTTTTTTTTGGGATGCGGGCGTCTCACTGTTGTGGCCTCTCCCGTTGTGGAGCACAGGCTCCGGACGCGCAGGCTCAGCGGCCATGGCTCACGGGCCTAGCCGCTCCGTGGCATGTGGGATCTTCCCGGACCGGGGCACAAACCCATGTCCCCTGCATCGGCAGGCGGACTCTCAACCACTGCACCACCAGGGAAGCCCTCAATTAAGTTTTAATAGAAATTGACTTCACATAAAAATATGAATCTCCTTTTTGGAAAAGTAGAACTCTGGCAAGTACACGTTAACTCCATCACTCTCCCTGTCTCACGGGAGGAACTCTGTCACAGTAGCAATGAAGACTGGTGAGCAATGAAAGGTGTTTCTAGAGTTATTCAAGACCTTTGCCTACGTTATAAAAATCACATGCCAGGACTGTACAATTTCCACTATCTTTCCTCATTTTTTTTTTTTTTTTTTTTTTTTTTACTGTGCGGCAGTACCTACCTTGAGGTAGACAATTTGGAGATGCTATGGGATCCTAAAACCTTTACATTATTCAGTATGACACTGGCTGGGGCCACAGGAGGAGAAAAATAGCTCTGTATCTCCTGAGCATTTCTGCAAAAACCTTATCCTATAAAGCCGTAATCAATGAACATTTGTGAATGCAACTTTAGAATAGGCCCATCCCCTCTTGTTTGCTAAACTCCCTATTAATTCCCTGAGTGTTTCTGTACCAAGTATTGTTCCCACCTAACGTCTGTAATCTAACACTCAGCAACACCAGCCTACCATGTTCTGGATATTATGGCACATGGCTCTTTTCAAGATGGACATAGAGAACATCTTCTCTGTACCAATCCTAGGAGCATTATGTGACATTGCATGTGAAAAAGAGAATCAACTTATGCTGCTCCAAAAAACTCTGGTAGTTCTTATAATTCTCCTCATCTCAGAGTGATCTCTGAACCCTCCAAAAGCTCTGACATCAAGGTCACAAGATTAGTCACACAAAACCCTGTTGTCTACCCCAGGAGGCCTTGGACAACAATGCAAATTAGACCAAAACTGGAGTGAAAGCATTGTCTACAACAATACTGTCCTCACTGAAGCATACAAAGTTCCCAAACAGGTGACTTAGAGCTAGAAAAATCCATATTGAGCATGGCATGAGACAATGCCACTGAAGAAGGTAAACCTCCATAAGCCACCAGCAGAACCCAGATTGGGTCCCCTTGGTCAAAGCTGGTTAAGTCTATGTCCTAGTCAGTTAGACACGAGAGAATTACACCCAAGTGCTCAGGCTACTCATGCTTCCCTCCATGGGATGGGAGAGTACAAAGGTCTACCTGCCCTGATCACACTGAGGTGACCCCCTTGGTAGAGGTAAGGTGATTTCTACCATAGAAACTCACAGTGACGTTAGTCTGCCAAGGGCCCTGAGCAGGTTAGAAAGTACAGCATAGCTCCTTAAAAGCTTTGTATGAACTTAGTACTCATAGGCAATCTCCACACTAGAGCTGTTCAGGTGTATGACATTCAACTTCAAATTGTTGACTCCCTCACAGAGCCTATTTGGTATGATGTATTTTAACTAAGGAGATAGCTCATTTGCTTCTCTCCTCATCTCATTGGAATGCTTTTCTCCATTATGAACTTTCTGGTGATGAATGTGGTTAGACTTTCAGCTGAAAGCTTTCCTACATTTGATACACTCATAAAATCTATCAGGGCTGTGAACTTTCTGGTGCTCAGTTGGGGCCAACCTTTGACTGAAGGCTTTTCCACATTTGCTGCATTCAAGAGGCCTTTCTCTGGTGTGAACTTTTTGGTGCTGAGTAAGTTGGGTGCTTCGGCTAAAGAATTCTCCACATTCAGTGCACTCATATGGTCTTTCTCCAGTGTGAATTCTCTGGTGTTGAGTGAGACCAAAGCTTTGGCTAAAAAATTTCCCACATCAATGTACTTGTAAGGCCTTGCTCCAGTGTGAAATCTCTGGTGCTTAATGAGAGTAGAGCTTTGGCTAAAAAGTTTCCCACATTCAGTACATTCACATGGCCTTTCACCAGTGTGTATTCTCTGATGTTTAATGAGACTGGGACTTTGGTTAAAGAATTTCCCGCATTCACTGCACTCATAAGGCCCTGTGCCCATGTGAATTTGCCAGCATTTAATTAGGTTGGAGTTGGAGGTAAAGAATTTTCCACATTGAATTCATCTATAAGGCCATGATACAGTGTGAATTCTCTGATGTTCACTAAGGCTGGAGCTTTGGCTAAAGAATTCCCACATTCATAACACCCATAAGGCCTTTCTCCAGTGTGAATTCACTGGTGCCCAACAAGTGTGGGTTTGTTGTTAAAAGCTTTCCCACATTCACTGCACTTATATCGCCTTTCTCCAGTGGGGACTCTCCAGTGCTGAATGTGTTTATAGCTGAAGGTTTTCCCACATTCACTGTGTTGATAAGGCTTTTCTCCAGTGGGGACTCTCTGGTGCTGAGCAAGCCTCTATTTGTGACAGTAGGCTTTCCCACATTCACTGCACTTGTGCTTTTGTCCATTGTGAAAGGCCTCCACACACTCAGTGTTCTTTTGTGGTGTGACCTGGTGCTGGAGAAGGCCAAGCTACCAGGGAAATCCTTCCCAGCCTCCTAGCATGTGAAAGACTTATTGGATGCATCTACTGTGCAACTTTTCATAAAGGCCTTATCCACATCTTTTCTGAAGAGTTTGTCTGCAATGTGCTGGTACAGTTTCACACCTACCCCACACAGTTTCTGGCCAGGGTTTGTTCCCAGGTCCTCACCTATATGCAAACCACTTTTTAAGTACAGGCTACATCTCTCATAGGGATAGGCCTTCTGGGTGGACAGGTCTTCCTTTGAAGTATTTATTTGTGGCACTTCTACAGAAACATTCTGCTCAGAAGGTATCTCCTTGTCCTCTGCTTCATGCCAACACTCAGACAAAAGACACAAGGGTGTGATGGAGCACACAGAGGAGCAAGAGGTCCACAGCTCTCTCCTCCGGGAATGGTTTTCACCAGGGCCTTGGCTGATGGTGACACGTGTGTTGTGTGGAAATGTGTCTTCAGGCCCAGGAAAATCTGAAATCTGATTTTCACTGAGTAGCCTCTGTTCAAGGACTATTTTAAGGATAGGTGCAGACCTCATGACACATTAAGTATAGGCCAATATTGAAGACCACAGCAGAGTGAGAATAGAGAGGACCAAGGAGGAGTGGAAGACAGAGAGGTGAAGGATAATCCTGGGTTGGAAGTCAGAGTAGAAATGACAGAAGGAGCGAAGTATCAAGAATGGAGGAATAATAGAAATGAGGAAAAATAGAAATGAGGTACACAGTCACTGGTCTTGCCACCAAAACAGTGTTAGGCACGGGACAGGTTCCTGATCTGATGTGAATCCAACCATGATATCACATCCTTGCCCTGATGCCTGTCACCAGGGCCAGGCCCACTTTGAGCCCCTCTTGCTGTGCCTGGATTCATGGCCACTCTATCATGTACCCAGGGTTCTCCTCCCAGCTCCAGTTGGACAACAACATGGCACCTAAAAGATGGAAGTCCCAATGATGCAACAAGTGCAAAGGTCTCCAGCATCACATCATGGTACAGGCATCTCTGGGTCTCATCAAGAAGCCTCCATTCCTCCTGGGAAAATTATACAGCCACATCCTCAAAGGTCACAGGGCCCAGTGCAGGCTCCAAAAGTGGTTCTGCTGAACGTGGAACCTCAGGCCAGCCTAATGTTCCACCAGTGAACAGATCCAAGTTTACCCCCACTTATTTATTTTGTTTTTCTTTTCATTACTCTAGGAGGTGGATCCAAAAAGCTATTAATGCAATTTACACCAAAGAAAGTTCTGCCAATGTTTTCTTCTAAGAGTTTTATAGTATCCAGGCTTACATTTAGGTCTTTAATCCATTTTGAATTAATTTTTGTCTATGGTGTTAGAGAATGTTCTAGTTTCATTCTTTTACAGGTAGCTGTCCAGTTTTCCCAACACCATTTATTGAAGAGACTGTCTTTTCTCCATTGTATAGTCTTGCCTTCTTTGTTGTAGATTAATTGACCATAGTTGTGTGAGTTTATTTCTGGGCTTTCTATCCTGTTCCATTGATCTATATTTTTGTTTTGTTGCCAGTAATGGTACTGTTTTCATGACTGTAGCTTTGCAGTATAGTCTGATGTCAGGGAGCCTGATTCCTCCAGCTCCATTTTTCTTCTCAAGATTGCTTTGGCTATTCAGGGTCTTTTGTGTTTCCATGCAAATTTAAAAATATTTTTTTCTTGTTCTGTGAAAATGCCATTGATAATTTGATAAGGATTGCATTGAATCTGTAGATTGCTTTAGGTAGTATAGTCATTTTGACAATATTGATTCTTCCTATCCAAGAACATGGTGTATCTTTACATCTGTTTGTATCATCTTCGATTTCTTTCATCAGCATCTTATAGTTTTCAGAGCCCAGGTCTTTTGCCTCCTTAGGTAGGTTTATTCCTAGGTAGGTTTATTCTTTTCGTTGCAATGATAAATGGGGTTGTTTCCTTAAGTTATTTTTCTGATCTTTCATTGTTAGTGTATAGAAATGCAAGAGATTTCTGTATATTAATTGTGTATCCTGCAACTTTACCTAATTCATTGGTGAGCCCTAGTAGTTTCCTGGTATCACCTTTAGGATTTTCTATGTATAGTACTATGTCATCTGCAAACAGTGACAGTCTTACTTCTTCATTTCCAATTTGGATTCCGTTTATTTCTTTTTCTTCTCTGATTACCATGGCTAGGACTTCCAAACCTATGTTGAATAAAAGTGGTAAGAGTGGACATCCTTGTCTTGTTCCTGATCTTAGAGGAAATGCTTTCAGCTTTTCACTGTTGAGTATGATGTTAACTGTGCATTTGTTGTATATGGCCTTTATTATGTTGAGGTAGTTTCCCTCTATGCCCACTTTCTGGAGAGTTTTATCATAAATGTGTGTTGAATTTTGTCAGAAGCTTTTTCTTCATCTATTGAGATGATCATATGGTTTTTAACCTTCAATTAATTAAAGTGGTATATCACATTTATTGATGTGCATATTTTGTACTATCCTTGCATGCCAGGGATAAATCCCACTTTATCAGGGTGTGTGACGTTTCATTTTGTGACCAATTTTGGATTGCTATTATTTTCTTGAGGATTGACATCTATATTCATCAGGAATATTGGTCTGTGGCTTTTTCCTTCTAGTCATGTCTTTATCAGGCTTTGGAAGCAGGATAATTCTGACCTCAAAAAAATGAGATTGGTAGTGTTTTCTTTCTTCAGTATTTTGAAAGAATTTAGAAATATTGGCACTAATTCTTGTTTAAATGTTTGGTAGAATTCATCTGGAAAGCCATCTGGTTCTGGGCTTTTCTTGTTGGGAGTTTTTTTTTTTTTTTTTTAGATGTTGGGAGTTTTTTTTTTTTTTTTTAGATGTTTGGGGGTAGGAGTTTATTAATTTATTAATTTATTTATGCTGTGTTGGGACTTCGTTTCTGTGCGAGGGCTTTCTCTAGTTGTGGCAAGCGGGGGCCACTCTTCATCGTGGTGTGCAGGCCTCTCACTATCGCAGCCTCTCTTGTTGCAGAGCACAGGCTCCAGACACGCAGGCTCAGTAGTTGTGGCTCACGGGCCTAGTTGCTCCGCGGCATGTGGGATCCTCCCAGACCAGGGCTCAAACCCGTGTTCCCTGCATTAGCAGGCAGATTCTCAACCACTGCACCACCAGGGAAGCCCTGGGAGTTTTTGGATAGTGATTCATTCTCCTTACTCAGTAATGATCTGGTCAAATTTTCTGTTTCATCCTGATTCAGTCTTGGTAGGTTGTAGATTTCTAGGAATTTATGCATTTCTTCTAGGTTATTTATTGGCATGTAATTTCCTATAGTATCTCTTATAATCCTTTGTATTTCTGTGGTATCAGTTATAAAGTCTGATTTTTATTTCTGATTTTATTTATTTGAGTCCCTCTCCCCCCCCCCAGTTTAGCTAAAGTTTTGCCCATTTTGCTTATGTTTTCTTTTTTTAAAATAAATTTATTTATTTTTGGCTGCATTGGGTCTTCATTGCTGCATGTGGGCTTTCTCTAGTTGCGGAGAGCAGGGACTACTCATCGTTGCAGTGCATGGGCTTCTCTTGTTGCGGAGCATGGGCTCTAGGCACACGGGCTTCAGTAGTTGTGGCACGTGGGCTCAGTAGTTGTGGTGCACAGGCTTAGTTGCTCTGCAGCATGTGGGATCTTCCTGGACCAGGGCTCAAACCCATGTCCCCTGCATTGGCAGGCAGATTCCTAAACACTGATCCACCAGGGAAGTCCTCTTTTTTAAAAAAATTTTATTTTTTGGCTGTGTCAGGTCTTAGTTGCAGCATGTGGGCTCTTCATTGCAGCGTGCTAGCTCCAGAGTGCATAGGCTTAGTAGTTGTGGCACGTGGGCTTATTTGCCCCGTGGCTTGTGTGATCTTAGTTCCCCATCCAGGGATTGAACCCACGTCCCCTGCTTGGGAAGGCAGATTCTTAACCACTGGACCACCAGGGTTAGTACTGGTTTAATATATTTGGGTGCTCTGATGTCAGCTGCATAAAATTTACCATTGTTAAATCCTCTTGCTGAATTGACCCTTCAACATGATGTAATGACTTTCTTTGTATCGTGTTACATTTTTGTGCTTAAAGTCTATTTTGTCTGCTGTAAGTATAACTATCCCTGCTCACTTTTGGTTTTCATTTTTACAGAATATATTTTTCCATTCCCTCATTTTTAACTTTCATGAAAACTGAAAAAACCTTTTTCGGTAGAATAGTTTGTTAAAAAAATTCATTCAGGGCTTCCCTGGTGGCGCAGTGGTTGAGAGTCCGCCTGCCGATGCAGGGGACATGGGTTTGTGCCCCGGTCTGGGAAGATCCCACATGCCGCGGAGTGGCTAGGCCCGTGAGCCATGGCTGCTGAGCCTGCGCGTCCGGAGCCTGTGCTCCTCAATGGGAGAGGTCACAACAGTGAGAGGACCGCGTACTGCCAAAAAAAAAAAAAAAAAAAAAAAAAAAATCATTCAATCATCTATGTCCTTTAATTGGAAAATTTAATCTATTTATATTTAGAGGATTTATTGATATGGAAGAACTTACTAATGCCAACCTGTCATTTTTTTCCCAGCTGTTTTGCAGACTTCTTGTTCCTTTCTTTGTCTCTTGATGTCTTCCTTTGTGGATTCATGATTTCCTTCAGTGTTGCATTTGTTTTCCTTCCCTTTTTCTCTTGTCTATCTACCATGAAGCTGATAAAACATGAATGCCTTATAGATATAACAGTCTATTTTAAGCTGAGAACCACCTAACCATTCACATACTTCTTCCCCCAAACAGTTTAAGATTTGATGTCAAAATTTACATATTTTTATATTGTTTATCCATTAATAAATTATTGTAAGTATAGTTGTTTTCAATGCTTCTGTCCTTTAACCTTTGTATGAAACAAATGTTTAACAGACCATCATATTACAGTATTGCACTGGAGTATTCTGATTTCACTATATACCTGCCTTACCAATGTGCTTTGTATTTTTATATTTTAATGTTCCTAGTGTCTTTTCCTTTTAGTTTGAAGAGCTCCCTTCAGCAATTTAGGTAAAGTAGGTCTAGCAGTGATGTATTGCCTTAGATCTTCTTTGTCTAAGAGTCTTTATCTCTCCATTTCTGAAGGACAATTTTCAGGTAAACTATTTTTGGTTAACTTTTCTTTTCTTTTAGTACATTGAGTATATCATCCCACTGTCCCATAGCCTGCAAAGTTTCTCCTGAGATATATGTTGATAGTCTTATGGGGGTGGGGGGAGAGGTTCCACTGCATGTGATGCTTTTTTCTTGTTGTTTCCTTTAAAATTCTTTCTTTGCCTTCAATTTTAGTCAGTTTTATCACAATGCATGTTGGAGAAGATCTTTCTGGATTGAATCTGACTGGAGACTTATGAGCTTCATGAACTTCAATATCCAGATCTCTCTGCAGAAATGGAAAGTTCTCAGCCATTATTATATTACTTTCTTCCCGTTTCTTACTTTCATCCAACTTGGACCACAATTATGCATAGATTATTTCTCATAATGGCTTCCTGTAGTTCACATAGGCTTTCTTCACTATTTTTGTTCTTTTTGTAAGCTGACGTATAGTATATCATACAAAATATTCAATGTGTACTTGAATAAAAGTGTGTATTCTGTGTTTTCAGGGTAGTTTGCTCTGTATATGTCTTTTAGGTCTAATTGTTTGAAAGTGCTATTCAAGTTTTCCATTTCTTATTGATCCTCTCTCTGGTTGTTCTCCATATTGTTGAATATGGGGTATTGAAATCTTTTGCTCTAATTGTGAAAATGTCTATTTCTTCCCTCAATTTTGTCAGTGCTTACCTTGCATAGTTTGGAGCTGCGGTTTGGCATGTACATATTTATAATTATTATATCACCTATGTGAAATATTCCTTTTGCCTAGATAATGTCCTTATTTCTCTCTTTTACCAGTTTTAGATTTAATTATTTTGTCTGATATTAATTACTTAATATTAACATAGCCATGCAGCTCTCTTTTGCTTACTATTTGTGTAGGATATTTTTTCCATCCTTTCACTATCAACGTTATGTGTCCTTTGATTTAAAGTGAGTCTTTTGTATACAGTATATAGGTTTAAAAAAAAATCAATTCTGCAAAACTATGCCATTTGATTGAGGGCTTTCATCCACTTATATTTAATGTAATTACTGTTTAATGAAGAACTTCTTTGCCATTTTGCCACAAATAAAGTAATTATTTGTTTTCTGTATCTCTTATGAGTATCTCTGGCAACTTGTTTTGTCTATTTCTACCTTCCTTATGCTTAGTTAATTTTTTGTAGTCACGTGTTGACTGCCTTCTAACTCCTTTTGTATGTATTGTACAGATATTTTCTTTGTTTTACCCTAAGGGTTACATATAACATCCTAAATTTATAATACTCTGTTTTGAACTGATACAGCATAAATTTAATTGCATACAGAAATACTCCTTTACAGTTGCATCTCCCTGAACTTTATGTTATTGATGTCACGAGTTACATCTTTATATATTCTGTAATCATTAGCACAGTTTTATAATGACATTCATGTAAATTTCTTTTAAATCTTGTACAAAATAAAAAGTGAAATTACAAAAAAATATATAATATTGTTTTTTTATATTTTTCCATGTTTATACCTTTACTGGAGATCTTTACATCTTCATGTGGCTTCAAATTACTCCCTACTGTGCTTTCATTTTAAACTATGGGTGTCCCTTCAGCATTTTTTTAGGAAGGTCTAGCAATCATGAATTCCTGCAACTTTTGTTTAACAAGGAATATATTAATATCTTCCATATTTATAAAGACATTTTTTTCTGGATATAAAATTCTCAGTTGATAGGTGTTTTTTTTTTTTTTTCTTTTCTCTTTCTTTCAACACTTTCTATATAGCATCCGTTGCCTTCTGGCCTCCAAGATTTCTGCTGAGAAATTGGTTGATAATCTTTTCTTTTCTTTTTTTTTTTTTTTTTAATATGGACCATTTTAAAAGTCTTTATTGAGTTTGTTACAATATTGCTTCTTTTTTATATTTTGGTTTTTTGGTGTGTTTTTTTTTGGCTCCGAGACATGTGGGATCCCAGCTCCCCAACCAGGGATCAAACCCACACCCCCTGCATTGGAAGGCAAAGTCTCAACCACTGGACCACCAGGGAAGTCCCAAATTGGTTGATAATCTTAATGAGGATACCATGTACATGACACATCACTTTTGTCCTGCTACTTTCAAGATTCTCTTTGTTTTTGCCTTTCAACAGTTTAATTTTTTTTTTTTTTTTTTTTTTTTGGCGGTACGCGGGCCTCTCACTGCTGTGGCCTCTCCCGTTGCGGAGCACAGGCTCCGGACGCACAGGCTCAGCGGCCATGGCTCACGGGCCCAGCCGCTCCGCGGCATGTGGGATCCTCCCAGACCGGGGCGCGAACCCGGTTCCCCTGCATCGGCAGGCGGACGCGCAACCACCGCGCCACCAAGGGAAGCCCTCAACGGTTTAATTTTAATGTATCACAGAGTGGGCCTCTTTTGCTTTACCCTATGGGTTTTTTGAATTTGTAGATACTTAATTTTTTCTCAAATTTAGAAAAGTTTTGTCTCTTATTCTTCAAATAATGTCACTGTTCTTTTCTTTCTTCTTCTGTGCTCCACATAATGCATACATAGGTACACCTGATGGTACCTAATTGGTCCCTGAGTCTCTCTACTTTTGTCTTTCTACTTCTCAGGTGGGATAATATCAAATAACCTGCCTTCAAGTTCCATGATTCTTCTGGCTGCTCAAGTCTACTATCAAACTCTTTATTTTTATTTTATTTTTTAAAAAAATTTTATTTTTCAGCCATGCTGCATGGCATGTGGGATCTTAGTTCCCTGACCAGGGATTGAACCTGGGCCCTTGGCAGTGAAAATGTGGAGTCCTAACCATTGGACTGCCAGGGAATTCCCTCAAATTTTCTTGTGGATTTTCAATTCACTTGTAGAATTTGTTTGTTTTTTGTTTTGTAATTTTCATCTCTTTGCTAATATTTTCATTTTGTTTATCGTTTTCTTGATTTTCTTCAGTTCTTTTTCTGAGTTTTCCTTTAGCACTTAGAGCATATTAAAAACAGTTGTTTAATGTTTTGTGTAGTAATTTTAATGCCTTTGTTTCTTCAGCAATGGTTTCTCCCCTTATTTTTTCCCTTTGAAGGGTCCATGTTTCCTATTTCTTCATATTCCTTGTAATTTTTTGTAGAAAATTAGGTGTTTGAAAAAGCAGTCACCTCTTTCATTTTTGAAGACTGGCCCTGTGCCTGGAAAGTACTTCCCTAATCAGCTGTGTGTGTTCTGATCCTTTTGATTAGCCTGAGAAGAAAGCCTAGTTCTCCTCAGGTATTTTTTGGAGGGATATGCATATTATATAGGCTTATGCATGTTTTCTACACTTCCCTGTATACACACATTTTTAAAAAATATTTATGTATTTATTTATTTTGGCTGTGCTGGGTCTTAATTGTGGCATGCGGGCTTCTTATTTGCGGCACGCGAACTCTTAGTTGCGCCATGCATGTGGGTTCTAGTTCTCTGACCAGGGATTGAACCCGGACCCCCTGCATTGGGAGCATGGCGTCTTACCCACTGGACCACCAGGGAAGTCCCACACACATGCTTTATTTTTACTCCCTCTCCCCTTTGTTTTTGGCCACACTGTGTGGCATGCAGGATCTTAACTCCTCCACCAGGGACCAGGGGTTGAACCCAGGCACCCTGCAGTGGAAATGCAGAGTTCTAACCACTGAACTGCCAGGGAATTCCCCCACCCCCTTTTTTTTTTAACAAAATGCATGTTTTAAATAACTTAATTTTTAAAATAGTCTCACCCCAGCTTCTCCTTGGATATTTAGATGATTTATTTTATGGGTCCAACCATAATCTATTTCCCCAGAGATGGCACATCTTAGATATGCAGGTCTTGAAAATTAACCTTAGTAAAGCAGTTTGGCATCTGAATTCACTCTCTTCAGAGAGGATTAATTTCCTCCAGGTGCCTCTGGGTAATGATCAGGATAAAAAGGATATGGGGTTATATGGACCTATTTTGAAATTTAGGTACTCTTTTGATAATTCTAGGTTAGGTTACTCCCTTCTTTTTTTGACACCTCCCTGGGGAACCCAAATATTATAGTCTTGAGTGGCTGTACAGAGATATTGATGCTTAAAGGGTGACTAAATTCTATATGAGTTTTCTTCCCTGAAGTTTGTCACAATATTCAGACAAAAGTATTATTTTAATTGTTTTTTTTTACAGAGGGATATCAAATCTGTGATTTGGCTTTACCCTACTTTCTAGCTAATAAGTCTTAGGAAAAAGGGCCCTTGAGAGTAGCTCTGATCAAATTCCAAAGACAAATAAAAATAAAACATAAATTCTGTAAAAAACCAAGAAATATTTTTTTAAAGTTTATTTTATCTTCATTTTTGAAAGTTTTTGTTGTCTTTTCCCAAAAGTTGACAATTTTTTTTTCTTTTTAGCCTTTCTCTTTCTCTTTTCTTGCACTGTTTCTGGCAATCTTTATCTTGACTTTTTTTTAGAGTTGACAGTCATTGTATGATCCTATCATGGAGCAGTTCTGCTCCAAATATGAAAATGATAAAGAAACACCCATACAAAGGGGAATCAAGTATACCATGGAAAGTCTGAGTAATCTTAACTTTGAGAAATATTTATCAAAATTTTTTTTGAATTAATAAACATTTAATTATATGTCCACCCATAATGTAACATTGTGTCAACTTCCTTAATTGTTGAGTTCCTTAATTGAGTGGTCAAATGTCTTGACGTTTAAAGATAACAGAGACTAGATTTCTTTCACTTCCTAAAAAGTTCCCAAACATATATGACTGCTAAGAAATCATAGACATTATACACTAAATATTTATTACAGCTAAATAATTTCAAAAGCAAAATTATAAAAGCTCTTTCAAAATTTGGAACAAAATAGATTAGATTTGATGTGGAATGGGCTGAGTTTTAATATATTTGATGTGATAAGGAGCAGAACCTCTGAAAGTAAGATTAGGTCCAAGATGATCTTTAAATAGTCCTGCATGTAATGTTGGCATGACCCCATAGGAGCAGGTCACGTTTCAGGCTAGTCAGCCAAAGGCAGCTTGCACCCCTTGCATGCAGAATTGGGATCCAGTGCATTGAGTGATTGAGCTGAGGCAATGCTGAGTTGATTTCCTTATTTTCTTGAATAAAATTTCCACTTCCATGTGGAATCTCATTTTCTGACTGCCTTCCTTGTCATTTCTGTGCTGAGTCAGTACCTCTCCCAATTCTGAAGATACTTAAGGGGCTGGGGGAGGAGGAAAGTATTATCAGCTCTTCCTCCCACCTGGGCAATATACTGAAATTCACAGGATTTGCTCATTCGAGAGAATCTACCTGGGCATTTAGCAAACATCTACTGTGTGCCTGACACTGGGCTAGTCACCCTAGTCCAAGGTAGTATGAGACCGTCTGTTCTTTTTTTTTTTTTTAACATCTTTATTTGAGTATAATTGCTTTACAATGTTGTGTTAGTTTCTGCTTTATAACAGTGAGTCAGTTATATGTATACATATATCCCAATATCCTCTCCCTCTTGTGTCTCCCTCCCACCACCCTATCCCACCCCTCTAGGTGGTCAAAAACACCAAGCTGATCTCCCTGTGCTATGTGGCTGCTCCCCACTAGCTATCTATTTTACATTTGGTAGTGTATATATGTCAATGCTACTATCTCACTTCATCCCAGCTTCCCCTTCCCCCTCCCCCTGTCCTCAAGTCCCTCCTCCATGTCTGCGTCTTTATTCCTGCCCCACCCCCACTTCATCAGAACTTTTTTTTTATTTTTTAGCTTCCATATATATGTGTCAGCATACGGTATTTGTTTTTCTCTTTCTGACTTACTTCACTCTGTATGACAGACTCTAGATCCATCCACTTCACTACAAATAACTCAATTTCATTTCTTTTTATGGCTGAGTAATATTGCATTGTATATATGTGCCACATTTTTATCCATTCATTTGTTGATGGACCCTTAGGTTGCTTCCATATCCTGGCTATTGTAAATAGAGCTGCAATGAACATTGTGGTACATGACTTGTTTTTTTTTTTTTAATTAAAAAAATTTTTATTTTATTTATTTATTTATTTTTGGCTGTGTTGGTTCTTTGTCGCTGTATGCAGTCTTTCTATAGTTGTGGTGAGCAGGGGCTACTCTTCATTACAGTGCGTGGGCTTCTCATTGCAGTGGCTTCTCTTGTTGTGGACCATGGGCTCTAGGCACATGGGCTTCAGTAGTTGTGGCTCGTGTGCTCTAGAGCACAGGCTCAGTAGTTGTGGCTCACAAGCTTAGTTGCTCCGTGGCATGTGGGATATTCTCAGAGCAGGGATTGAAGCTGTGTCCCATGCATTGGCAGGCAGATCCTTATCCACTGTGCAACAAGGGAAGCCCACGTCTTTTTTCGAATTATGGTTTTCTCAGGCTAGATGCCCAGTAGTGGGATTGCTGGGTCATATGGTAGTTCTATTTTCAGTTTTTTAAGGAACCTCCATACTGTTCTCCATAGTGGCTGTATCAATTTACATTTCCACCAACAGTGCAAGAGGGTTCCATTTTCTCCACACCCTCTGCAGCATTTGCCGTTTGTAGATTTTTTGATGATGGCCATTCTGACTGGTGTGAGGTGATACTTCATTGTGGTTTTGATTTGCATTTCTCTAATGGTTAGTGATGTTGAACATCATTTCATGTGTTCATTGGCCATCTGTATATCTTCTTTGGAGAAATGTCTATTTACATCTTCTTCCCATTTTTTGATTGCATTGTTTGTTTTTTCGATACTGAACAGCATGAGCTGCTTGTATATTTTGGGATTAATCCTTTGTCAATTGCTTTGTTTGCAAATATTTTCTCCCATTCTGAAGGTTGTCTTTTCATCTTGTTTATGGTTTCCTTTGCTGTGCAAAAGCTTTTAAGTTTCATTAGGTCCCATTTATTTTTGTTTTCATTTCCATTTCTATAGAAGGTAGGTCAAAAAGGATCTTGCTGTGATTTATGTCATAGAATGTTCTGCATATGTTTTCCTCTAAGAGTTCTATAGTGTCTGGCCTTACATTTAGGTCGTTAATCCATTTTGGGTTTATTTTTGTGTATGCTGTTAGGGAGTGTTCTAATTTCATTCTTTTACGTGCAGCTGTCCTGTTTTCCCAGAACCACTTATTGAACACGCTGTCTTTTCTCCATTGTATAGTCTTGCCACCTTTGTCATAGATTAATTGACCATAGTTGTGTGATTCATTTCTGGGCTTTCTATCCTGTTCCATTGATCTATATTAATGTTCTTGTGCAAGTACCATACAGTCTTGATTACTGTAGCTTTGTAGTATAGTCTGAAATCAGGGAGACTGATTCCTTCAGCTCTGTTTTTCTTTCTCATGATTGCTTTGGCTATTCGGGGTCTTTTGTGTTACCATACAAATTGTGAATTTTTTTGTTCTAGTTCTGT
>NC_041222.1:90444002-90446179 GCF_002837175.3 Physeter macrocephalus | reverse complement strand
TTTTTTTTTTTTTTGCGTTACGCGGGCCTCTCACTGTTGTGGCCCCTCCCGTTGTGGAGCACAGGCTCTGGATGCACAGGCTCAACGGCCATGGCTCACGGGCCCAGCCGCTCTGCGGCATGTGGGATCTTCCCAGACTAGGGCATGAACCCGTATCCCCTGCATCAGCAGGCAGACTCTCAACCACTGCGCCACCAGGGAAGCCCTCATCCGTGTCTTATAGTTTTCTGCATACAGGTCTTTTGTCTCCTTAGGTAGGCTTATTCAAAGGTATTTCATTATTTTTGTTGCAATGGTCAATGGGAGTGTTTCCTTAATTTCCCTTTCAGATATTTCATCATTAGTGTATAGTCTATAGGATTTACAGTTTTTTTTCTCTAATTGATACCTAGTCTCAGAGCGTTCTGGTCGGAAAAGACACTTGATACGATTTCAATTTTCTTAAATTTACCAAGGCTTGATTTGTGACCCAAGATATGACCTATCCTGGAGAATGTTCCATGTGCACTTGAGAAGAAAGTGTATTCTGTTGTTTTTGGATGGAATGTCCTATAAATATCAATTAAGTCCATCTTGTCTATGTGTTATTTAAAGCTTGTGTTTCCTTATTTATTTTCATTTTGGATGGTCTGTCCATTGGTGAAAGTGAGATGTTAAAGTCCCCTACTATTATCATGTTACTGTCGATTTACCCTTCTAGGGCTGTTAGTATTTGCCTTATATATTGAGATGTTCTTATGTTAGGTGAATATATATTCACAGTTGTTATATTTTCTTGGTTTGATCCCTTGATCATTATGCACTGTCCTTCCTTGTCTCTTGTAACAGTCTTTATTTTAAAGTATATTTTGTCTTGTATGTGTATTGCCACTCCAGCTTTCTCTTGATTTCCAGTTGCATGAAATATGTTTTTATATCCTCTGATTTTCAGTCTGTATGTGTCCCTAGGTCTGAAGTGGGTCTCTTGTAGACAGCATATATACAGGTCTTCTTTTTCTATCCATTCAGCCTGTCTAAGTGTTTCGGTTGGAGTATTTAATCCATTTACATTTAAGGTAATTACTGATATGTCTGTTCCTACTACCATCTTCTTAATTGTTTTGGGTTTGTTTTTGTAGGTCCTTTCTTTCTCTTGTTTCCTGCCTAGAGAAGTTCCTTTAGCATTTGTTGTAAAGCTGGTTTGGTGGTGCTGAATTCTCTTAACTTTTGCTTGTCTGTAAAGCTTTTGATTTCTCCAGCGAATCTGAATGAGATCCTTGATGGATAGAGTAATCTTGGTTGTAAATTTTTCCTTTCATTACTTTAAATATATCCTACCACTCCCTTCTGGCTTGCAGAGTTTCTGCTGAAAGATCAGCTGTTAACCTTATGGGGATTCCCTTGTATGTTATTTGTTGCTTTTCCCTTGCTGCTTTTAATATTTTTTCTTTGAATTTCATTTTTGTTAGTTCGATTAATACATGTCTCAGCATGTTTCTCCTTGGTTTCTCCTGTATGGGACTCTCTGCACTTCCTCGTCTTGATTGACTATTTCCTTTCCCATGTTAGGGAAGTTTTCAACTATAATCTCTTCAAATATTTCCTTCTGAAAATATTTCTTTTTCTTTTTCTCTTCTTTTTCTGGGACCCTTATAATTCGAAGGTTGGTGCATTTAATGTTGTCCAAGAGCTCTCTGAGACTGTCCGCACTTCTTTTTATTCTTTTTTTTTTTATTCTGCTCTGTGACAGATATTTCTACTATTTTATATTCCAGGTCACTTATCCGTTCTTCTGCCTCAGTTATTCTGCTATTGATTCCTTCTAGAGAATTTTAAATTTCATTTATTGTGTTATTCATCATTGTTTGTTTGCTCATGAGTTCTTCTAGGTTCTTGTTAAACGTTTCCTGTATTTTCTCCATTCTATTTCCAAGATTTTGGATATCTTTACTATCATTACTCTAAATTCTTTTTCAGGTAGACTGCTTATATCCTCTTCATTTTGATACATGACTCTTTCTGAATCATGGTTTTCTCAGGGTATATGCCCAGTAGTGGGATTGCGGGCTCGTATGGTAGTTCTATTTGTAGTTTTTTAAGGAACCTCCAAACTGTTCTCCATAGTGGCTGTATCAGTTTACGTTCCCACCAGCAGTGCAAGAGTGTTGCCTTTTCTCCACACCCTTTCCAGCATTTAT
>NC_041222.1:90442341-90443914 GCF_002837175.3 Physeter macrocephalus | reverse complement strand
GAGCATTCTTTCATGTGTTTGTTGGCAATCCGTATATCTTCTTTGGAGATATGTCTATTTAGTTCTTCTGGCCATTTTTGGATTGGGTTGTTTTTTTGTTATTGAGCTGCATGATTTGCTTATAAATTTTGGATATTAATCCTTTGTCAGTTGTTTCATTTGCAAATATTCTCTCCCATTCTGAGGGTTGTCTTTTGGTCTTGTTTATGGTATCCTTTGCTGTGCAAACGCTTCTAAGTTTCATTAGGTCCCATTTGTTTATCTTTGTTTTTATTTCAATTTCTCTAGGGGGTGGGTCAAAAAGGATCTTGCTGTGATTTATGTCATAGAGTGTTCTGCCTATGTTTTCCTCTAAGAGTTTGATATCACCTAACCCATTTCTGACTTCTGGGTGTTCCACACATGTTTCTAAACTCTGGAGAACGGAGACTGTCTATTTTGGGCAGAGTGAGAAGAATTGTGGTCAAGACAATATACAAAAGATTTAGAGAAAATGAGGACATGCTTAATTTTTGGATTTGAATATACTGCATTGGTCTCTTGAAATGTGTGTGTGTGCGTGTGTGTGTGTACAGTCTTTGTAAAGCTTTTCTAACTTCAGAAGTATAAAACGTTACTAACACAAAACGTATAATTTAGAGGTTTAATTACTTATCTTTTTATTATACGTGGTTTTGTACATTTGAAATAATAATCATTAGTTTGAATTTTTGTGTTAATTATTCTGAGTGAAGTTGGCAAAAGTGGGTGGAAACTATAACAAATTAAATATTCAAAAGTAAATAAGTATAAAAAAAGTTCTATTTCTGGGTTGATGAAAGTAAAAAACTTATTCTATGGGAAAAGTGGTGTTCATATTTGCAACAATGTGGATGAATCTAGAGGACATCATGCTAAGTGAAAGCCAGACAGAGAAAGGCAAATACTGCCTGTTATCAATTATATGCAGAATCTACAAAGAAAACAGTCAAACTCATAGAAGCAGAGGAGTGTTTGCCAAGGGCTAGGGTTGGGGGAAATAAGGAGAGGGTGGCAACAGGGTACAAACCTTGTATGAGATGGAAGTCTTAGGATCTAATGTACAACATGGTGACCAGAGTTGATAATACTGTATTGTATAATTGAAATTTGCTGAGAAAGTAATGATACAACTTAAGTGTAAATATGCGAGATGAACAAATGATGCAATTGTGAACAAAGGAGATTCTGAGAGTATAAATCGTTGGGAAAGAGCCCAAATCCTGGGAGAATTTCAGAGTTTCAAAGGCTATGAAAATGGTGGGTTCAAGCCGAGATCCCTAAGAGATCTGAGGAACCAGGAAAAATGTGATTTCCAGGTGGAATGAACAGAATATTGACTAAGGTCTAGAAGACCCCTGAGGGTGGAGGGTAGAGCTGTGGGGCGGATGGGTGGGGAAGGGCGTTGGTAAAGCTTCCTCCTCTATTACTCCCTCTCCCCCTTTGTGACCAAACCACAGCTCTATGATGTAGGCCTAGGACTTTAGTCTCCGAGTACACACCCTGTGCTCAGTTGCCTGAGGGCAGCAGCGTGATTCAGATGATGGAGAATCCT
>NC_041222.1:90439845-90441776 GCF_002837175.3 Physeter macrocephalus | reverse complement strand
AACTACAGAGACTCCTGAAATGGGAAAGAATAGGACATCTCCTCTCAAGAACAGAATGTCATCCCTGTAAGGGCAGGCCAGCCTGGGCAGGGGACAGAGTGAACACTAGGATTCCTATCCAAAGATCTCAGACCGGTTGCCCAGGTGTGGTAGAGGGCTCCAGGGCAAGTCTGACACACAGTGACCGGAGGTCGAGGACTGGACACTGAGTTCCATCTCAGCCAGAGGACAGGCCCATGAGCACTGGATCACCAGCTGTGAACAGGTGTCTCGGATGAGGGCTGATCTGCTGGCAGTGCTGAGGCCCTGAGAGCCTCAGAGCGGGGGCTCGAGTGGCCCTGGCCTCGGGAAGCAGAGACCCACCTGCTGGAACTCAGATGAACCCGTAGTTCAGAGTGTGTGTTTCTTGAGCAGAGGAACAGTGACGAAAGAAATCCAGGGTGAATCTCACATTGAAAATCCTTCTTTATGTTCTTCAGAGAAGGAAAACAGAAAATACTTTTATCCTCTTTAAAAATGAGTGGAAGGGAAGAAAAACCACAGAGCTCTGTTAGTTAAATGTAGAAAGTCATATTATGTATGGACACTGAGTGTCTGATGCTTGTCTAGAGAGGGGAGAGTGAGAATTGGGTCCCAGGTCCTCGTTTTTTCTGTCTCTCAGCATCAAATGGAGCGGAGGGGGAGATGCAAGTTTAAGAAGAAAAATAAAGCTTTGAAAGGTAAGTTGTTTCATTCAGCCCTGTGTGCCCTGAGGGTTAGCCCCCATCTCTCCTGCCCTGAGGGCCCATCTCCACAGGCTCCCAGGAGGCCAGTAGCAGGGCCTGTCCCTCAAGAAACAGAACCCTCAGGGAGGCTCCTGGGAAGGAGAGCAGAACCCAGATACTTCCCAGATTCCATGTGCACAACGCAGCCGTGAGGGGCCTGGAAAAGGGTGTGGCCCAGCAGGGGTGTGTGGGCTACAGTGGATCAATAGTGCCTGGGTTGGGAGGTGGGACCTCCAGGTCCAACCATGGACAAGTTGTTTAACTTTGCTCAGATTCCTCTGTGAGGTGACCCCTGCCCATTGTCCTCCAAGGGAGGATGTGAGGGCAGCAAGGGGTAATGGATATGGAAGTACTTTATAAATGATAAACCCTTTCATGAGCTTCGCCATCATGTGGCCCTGGACGCTGGTGCTTGGGCTCCAATCTCCCAGTGGTGTCCCCTTAAAGGGACACTGCACTCAGCCTCCTGTAAGAACCCCTAGGCTCTTGCCTTCACCACCATGACCCAGTCTGCTGACTTCCAGCTTGTGGAGATTGCCGGGAAGAGCTGGAAAAGGTTCACGCCCTGCTTTCACTTCTGCAAAGGTAAAGAATCTTCCCCTTCTCTCCTAGGTTCTTTTTTCACCCAGAGCCTATGGTGTGACCCAGGGCTGCAGGCAGCCTGGGGCTGAGCTGGGAGGGGGAAGGCTGGGGGTGGGGTATGGCCAAAGCCCTGGGGTGAGGGACAACAGGAGCACTGTGAAGTCAGCATGGGGGCCGTGGAGGGCCGTGGGCACAGATGGCCACCCCTGCCTGGCCTGCCCAGCCCTCCTGGCCCTGTGGGCTCCTGGCTACAGCTTGTGCCTCATGTCTGCTGCAGCCACCTGGAGAGGATCCCTGACAAGGGCGGCTTTCATCAGCCCTCCTGTGAAGAGGCCCCTGGTGAGGTGTGCAAAGCAGCGCCTGCTGGAGCCGACCAGCCCTGCAGGGAACCTGCAGAAGAGGCTGTTCCTGCCACGTGCCCATCAGCTGCCCTGGCTCCTCTGACCCAGGGCTCTTTACCTGTGGCCTCCACCCTGTCAACAGAACCTCAAGACCAATACAACTTGAAGAGAATCACCCTAGGCACTGTTTCAAAGAGCTCAACTCCAGGAAACTCTTTTTTGGCAACTATCATCCCAGCCATCT
>NC_041222.1:90438705-90439345 GCF_002837175.3 Physeter macrocephalus | reverse complement strand
TAGTGTTGCCCTCTTACTGTGTCTTCATATGGTCTTTCTTCTGTATGTATGCGTTCCTGTGTCTCCTTGCACAGCCAAAGCTTCTTATAAGAACACCAGGTAGAATGGATTAGAGCTTACCTTAACAGCCTCATTTTAATGTAATTACTTCTTTGAAGGCTCTAACTCTGACTATAGTTACATTCTAAGGTACTCAGGGTTAGGGTTTCAGCATATTGATTTGAGGGGTCGGGCAAAATTCAGCCCATAAAAGAAGTACAAATAATGATAAATATTGAAAATCAGTGACTTGTCATTATGTGCATGAATATCTAAGATAATTAACATTTAACTAGTTGAAAAAATAAATCAGAGAATAAAGCACAAAACATTGTTACTATATCAAAACCAACAACTTTCCCATGTGCAAATAAATACATATTACACCGTATGTGAAAATGTTTCATTTACTCTAAGAATCAAGTTGAAAGAACTTAATCAATGTTTTCCTATATGTGTATATATAGATATATATATACACATATATATCTATATATATATATATATATAAAACTATTAAACTACATAAGGGAGCTAAAGGAGAGTGAGATATATAGTGGCCAGAAGTATATTATTGGCAGACTGGATAATGTCCTTATTT
>NC_041222.1:90419056-90434141 GCF_002837175.3 Physeter macrocephalus | reverse complement strand
ATTCTTTACCAAAAATTCACCCTTTTAATTTGTACAGTTCATTGCTTTTTAAAAAATATGTTCACAGAGATGTGGAATTATCACCACTATTGAATTTTAGAATAATTTCATCACCCTCAAAGAAACCCTGTACTCTTTAGTAGTCACTCTCCATTCCTGCTCCCAAGCTCCTAGGAACTACTAATCTACTCTGTGTCTTTAGAGATTTGCTTATTTTGGAGGTTTCGTATAAATGGAATCACAAAATATGTACCCTTTGGTGAATGGCTTCTTTCATTTAGCGTGACCTTTTTAAGGTTCATCAGTGTTGTAATATGCATCAGTAATCCCATTCAGTTTCTGGCCAAGCTAATATTTAGTTGTATGGATATATCACATTTTGTTTATCAGTTTATCAGTTGATAGACATTTGTTGTTTCTGTTTTGACTGTTATGAATAATGCTGTTATGAGCAGTTGTGTAAACATTGTTGTGTGTACCCAGTTTTCCAATCTACTTTATATATGCTTAGAATGGAATTACTGGGTGATAAGGTAACTGTTCAACAAATTTAGAAACTGCCAGAACAATTTTCCAAGGCAGCAGAACTATTTTACCACGCCATCAGCAATGAATGAGGGTTGCAGTTTTCCCACAACTACCGTTAATAATTGTTATGGTCTGTCTTTTTCTTTAAAAGCCCTCCTGGTGAGTGTGAAGTGGGATTTTATTATGGTCATGATTTGCATCTCCCTAATGTTGAGCATCTTTTCGTGCTCTAATTTTTCATTGGCTGTTTGTATATATTCCTTGGAGAAATGTCTGTTCACATTCATTCTCCGTTTATAAATTGGGTTATTTGTCATTTCGTTGTTGACTTGTAAGATTTCTTCTATGATTTGGGTACAAGCCTCTTCTTTATCAGTTAAATTTTTGTAAATATTTTCTCCCATTTTGTGGGTTGCTTTCACTTGCTTCATGGAGTTCTTCGAAGCACAAAAGTTTTTTATTTTGATAATACCCAGTTGATCTATTTTTCTTTTGTTTGCTTTTGTCAAATCTAAGAAAACTTTGCCTAACCAGAAATCAAAAATATTTATTCCTCTTTTTTTCCTACATTTTTTACCATTTTAGTCTTTCCATTGAGGTCTGTTACTCACTTCGAGTTAATTTTTGTAGATGGTGTGAGGCAGAGGTACAACTTCATTCTTTTGCATGTGAATATTCAGGTGTTCTAAAACCATTTATTGAAAAGAGTATTATTTTTCTAATTGAATTGTGGCACCCTTGTTGAAATTCAATTGTCCATAAATGTAAGGGTCTATTTCTGGCCTCTCAGTTGTATTCCATTGTACTTTTAAGGTTTTTCTTTTTCTTATGATGTCTCTTCTTATACCTTAGTAGCATGGTATGATATTGTGATTTATAAGAAAGACATATTTGGTCTTCATCCCTGTTCCTGGCACAGAGTTCCTAAAACCCTTGCAAATTCCTAAGTAATAAGAGAGATTAAGTTGTCTTTTGGTATTCATAACAAGCCACTTCAACCATGCTTGAATTCATGTTCATGAGGTGACCTTTAGAACCCCCCCTGAGGATGTAGGCTTGTTGCCAGGGATACCAATCAAGTCATTAGAGGGTTGTGACTTTAAGGCACACCCCTTGACCTCTAGGGAGGTGGTGGGGAGCTGGAGGTTCACTTTATTACTGATAGCAATTATTCCTACATAATGAAGCCTCCATAAAAATCTCTGAACTATGGAGAGCTTTGGAGAGATTTGGTGTTGGTGAACACGTGGAGGCGCTGGGATGGTTATGCTCCTGGAGTGGGCGTAGAAGTACTGCCCTTTGCAGCTTTTTCATCTGGCTATTTCTGAGTTGTATACTTTGTAATAAACCTGGCAATCTAGTAAGTAAACTGTCTTCCTGAGTTCTGTGAGCCATTCTAGCAAATTAACTGAACCTGAGGATGAGGCTGTCCCATTTATAGCAAGTTGGTCAAAAGCATAGGTAGCAATCTGGACTTGTAATTGGCGTCTGAAAGTGTAAGGAGGGTCCGTCTTGTCGAACTGAACTTCTAACTTGTAAGATCTGTTGCAGAGTCCAGGTAGGTAGAGTCAGGACTGAATTGAATTGTAGGACACCCTGCTGGTGTTGCAGAATTGTTTGGTAATGGGAAAAGCCTCTACACATTCAGTGACCAGCAGTGAAATAGTACTGAGAATACAGAAGTATTCTGTGACTAGAGTGTCACAGTAGTATAGGGGAGAAACAGGAGTGTTTTCTGTAACCATTGAGTAATCGAAATTGAAAGGTGAGAGCCCTCTCACGTTTCTTTATCAAGATTATTTTAGCTATCCTGGATAACTTGCATTTCAATATGAATTTTAAGATTAGTTTGTCAATTTCTGTAAAAGAATAGAGCCGTGATTTTGATAGTAGTTCGGTCGAATCTGTAGCTCAATTTCGGTAGTATTGCCATCTTGACAGTACTAACTTTTCTGATCCTTGAATATGAGGTATGTGTCTTTCCATTTATTTGGGTCTTTTATTTTTTATTTTTTTTATATTTTACTGTCATAACTGCCACTTTAGTTTTGTATATTTCTATAAACATGAAAATGTGAACTTTATATTTGTTTTTATTTAAACTTTTTATTTTGTATTGGAGTACAGTTGATTAACGATGTTGTGTTAGTTTCAGGTGTACAGCAAAGTGATTCAGTTATACATGTATCTATTCTTTTTCAAAATCTTTTCCCATTTAGGTTGTTACATAATATTGAGCAGAGGTCTGTGCTGTAGAATAGGTCCTTGTTGGTTATCCATTTTTAATATAGCAGTGTGTATAGGGAGTTTGGGATTGACATATTTAGATCTTTGAAAATTTACTTCAATGACACTTTGTTGCTTTAAGTGGGTAAGTTTTATACTTTTGTTAAATTTATTCTAAGTATTTTATTCTGTTTGATGCTATTGTAAGTGGAATTATTTTCCTTATTTCATTTTCAGCTTGTTCATTGCTAGTGTATAGAAATACAACTGATTTTTGCATATTTATCTTGTATTCTGCAACCTTGGTTAACCTGGTTATTAGCTTTATTTATTTAGTTTTTGGACTCCTTATGATTTTCTATACTCTGATTTGGTTTAACTTGCCCTTCCTTTTCTTGCTTTTTTATGATAAAATTTAAGTTCATGAATTGAGGCTTTGTTTTTCTCTTTTAATGTAGGCATAAGGCTCTATATTTTCCTTTGAAAACTGCTTTAGCTGCATCACACAATTTTTTTTTTTTTTTGGCTGCACCATGCAGCATGTGGGATCTTAGTTTCCTGACCAGGGATTGAACCCACGCCCCCTGCAGTAGAAGCTCGGAGTCTTAATCACTGGACCGCCCGGGATGTCCATGCACACACAGATTTTGATGTTGTGTTTCTATTTTCACTTAATCCAAGATATTTTTTTAAGTGTCCTGTGACTTTTAAAAAATATATATATATTTATTTATTATTTTGGCTGCTTCAGTTCTTAGTTGCGGCATGCAGGATCTTTCGTGTGGTGTGTGGGCTTCTCTCTAGTTGTGATGTGTGGGCTCAGTAGTTGAGGTGCGTGGGCATAGTTGTCCCATGGCATGTGGTATCTTAGTTCCCCGACCAGGGATCAAACTCGCATCCCCTGCATTGGAAGGTGGGTTCTTAACCACTGGACTGCCAAGGAATTCCCGTCCTGTGACTTCTTTTGTGTGTGTGTGTGTGTGTGTGTGTGTGTGTCATTTTTTAAAAAAAATTTATTTTGTTTATTTTTTTATACAGCAGGTTCTTATTAATTGTCAATTTTATATATATCAGTGTATACATGTCAAACCCAATCGCCCAATTCATCACACACACCCCCAACCCCCCCACCGCTTTCCCTCCTTGGTGTCCATACGTTTGTTCTCTATGTCTGTGTCTCAATTTCTGCCTGGCAAACCAGTTCATCTGTAGCATTTTTCTAGCTTCCTCATATATGCGTTAATATACGATATTTGTTTTTCTCTTTCTGACTTAACTCACTCTGTATGACAGTCTCTGGATCCATCCACGTCTCAACAAATGACCCAATTTTGTTCCTTTTTATGGCTGAGTAATATTCCATTGTATATATGTACCATATCTTCTTTATGCATTTGTCTGTCGATGGGCATTTAGGTTGCTTCCATGACCTTGCTATTGTAGATAGTGCTGCAGTGAACATTGGGGTGCATGTGTCTTTTTGAATCATGGTTTTCTCTGGGTATATGCCCAGTAGGGGGATTGCTGTTTAGGTTGCTTCGATGACCTTGCTATTGTAGATAGTGCTGCAGTGAACATTGGGGTGCATGTGTCTTTTTGAATCATGGTTTTCTCTGGGTATATGCCCAGTAGGGGGATTGCTGGATCATATGGTAACCCCGTGTCCCCTGCATCGGCAGGCGGACTGTCAACCACTGCGCCACCAGGGAAGCCCTATTTTTAGTTTTTTAAGGAACCTCCATAGTGTTCTCCATAGTGGCTGTGTCAGTTTACATTCCCACCAACAGTGCAAGAGGGTTCCCTTTTCTCCACACCTCTCCAGCATTGGTTGTTTGTAGATTTTCTGATGATGCCCATTCTAACTGGTGTGAGATGATACCTCATTGTAGTTTTGATTTGCATTTCTCTAATAATTAGTGATGTTGAGCAGCTTTTCATGTGCTTCTTGGCCACCTGTATGTCTTCTTTGGAGAAATGTCTATTTAGGTCTTCTGCCCATTTTTGGATTGGGTTGTTTGTTTTTTTAATATTGAGCTGCATGAGCTGTTTATATATTTTGGAGATTAATCCTTTGTCCGTTGATTCGTTTGCAAGTATTTTCTCCCATTCTGAGGGTTGTCTTTTCGTCTTGTTTATGGTTTCCTTTGCTGTGCAAAAGCTTTTAAGTTTCATTAGGTCCCATTTGTTTATTTTTGTTTTTATTTCCATTACTCTAGGAGGTGGATCAAAAAAGATCTTGCTGTGATTTATGTCAAAGAGTGTTCTTCCTATGTTTTCCTCTAAGAGTTTTATAGTGTCCGGTCTTACATTTAGGTCTCTAATCCATTTTGAGTTTATTTTTGTGTATGGTGTTAGGGAGTGTTCTAATTTCATTCTCTTACATTTAGGTGTCCAGTTTTCCCAGCACCACTTATTGAAGAGATTGTCTTTGCTCCATTGTATATGCTTGCCTCCTTTGTCCTAGATTAGTTGACCATAGGTGCGTGGGTTTGTCTCTGGGCTTTCTATCTTGTTCCATTGATCTGTGTTTCTGTTTTTGTGCCAGTACCATATTGTCTGGATTACTGTAGCTTTTTAGTATAGTCTGAAGTGAGGGAGTCGGGAGTCTGTTTCCTCCAGCTCTGTTTCTTTCCCTCAAGACTGCTTTGGCTATCGGGGTCTTTTGTGTCTCCATACAAATTTTAAGATTTTTTGTTCTAGTTCTGTAAACAATTCCATTGGTAATTTGATAGGGATTGCATTGAATCTGTAGTATAGTCATTTTCACAATATTGATTCTTCCAATCCAAGACCATGGTATATCTCTCCATCTGTTGGCATCATCTTTAATTTCTTTCATCAGTGTCTTATAGTTTCTGCATACAGGTCTTTTGTCTCCCTTGGCAGGTTTATTCCTAGGTATTTTATTCTTTTTGTTGCAATGGTAAATGGGATTGTTTCCTTAATTTCTCTTTCAGATTTTTCATCATTAGTGTATAGGAATGCAAGATATTTCTGTGCATTAATTTTGTATCCTGCAACTAAACCAAATTCAGTGATAACCTCTAGTAGTTTTCTGGTGGCATCTTTAGGTGTCTGTATGTATAGTATCATAATCCAAGAACATGGTATATCTCTCCATCTGCTTGTGTCATCTCTGATTTCTTTCATCAGCATCTTATAGTTTTCTGAGTACAGGTCTTTTACATATTAGGTAGGTTTATTCCTAGATATTTTGTTCTTTTTGTTGCAGTGGTGAATGGGAGTGTTTGCTTAATTTCCCTTTCTGATCTTTTGTTGTTAGCGTATAGGAATGCAAGAGATTTCTCTGCATTAATTTTGTATCCTGCAACTTTACTAAATTCATTGATAAGCTCTATTAGTTTTCTAGTGTCATCTTTAGGATTTTCTATGTATAGTATGTCATCTGCAAACAGTGACAGTTTTACTTCTTTTCCAATTTCTATTCCTTTTATTTCTTTTTCTTTGATTGCTGTGGCTAGGACTTCCAAAACTATGTTGAATAATAGTGGCGAGAGTGGACATCCTTGTCTTGTTCCTAGTCTTAGAGGAAATGCTTTCAGTTTTTCACCATTGAGAATGACATTTGCCATGGGTTTGTTGTATATGGCCTTTATTATGTTCAGGTAGGCTCCCTCTATGCCCACTCTCTGGAGAGTTTTTAACATAAATGGGTGTTAAATTTTGTCAAAAGCTTTTTCTGCATCTATTGAGATGATCGTATGCTTTTATTCTTCAGTTTGTTAATATGGTGTATCACATTGATCGATATCTGTATATTGAAGAATCCTTGCATCTGTGGGATAAATCCCACTTGATCATGGTGTATGATCCTTTTAATGTGTTGTTGGATTCTGTCTGCTAGAATTTTGTTGAGGATTTTTGCGTCTATATTCATCAGTGATATCGGTCTGTAATTTTGTTTTTCTGTAATATCTTTGACTGGTTTTGGTATCAGGGTGATGGTGGCCTCATAGAATGAACTTGGGAGTGTTCCTTCCTCTGCAATTTTTTGGAAGAGTTTGAGAAGGATAGATGTTAGCTCTTCTCTAAATGTTTGATAGAATTTGCCTGTGAAGCCATCTGGTCCTGGACTTTTTTTTCTTCAAGATTTTTAATCACAGTTTCAATTTCATTACATGTGATTGGTCTGTTTATATTATCTGTCTTCTCCTGGTTCAGTCTTGGAATGTTATACCTTTCTAAGACTTTGCCCATTTCTTCCAGGTTGTCCATTTTATTGGCATACAGTTGCTTATAATAGTCTCTTACTATGCTTCATATTTCTGTGATGTCTGTTGTAACATCTCCTTTTTCATTTCTAATTTTATTGATTTGAGTCCTCTCCCTCTTTTTCTTGGTGAGTTTGGCTAAAAGTGTATCAATTTTGTTTATGTTCTCAAAGAACCAGCTTTTAG
This sequence comes from Physeter macrocephalus, assembly GCF_002837175.3. Taxonomy (NCBI): domain Eukaryota; kingdom Metazoa; phylum Chordata; class Mammalia; order Artiodactyla; family Physeteridae; genus Physeter; species Physeter macrocephalus. The sequence goes on along the minus strand of NC_041222.1, from coordinate 90,426,969 downwards.
TTTTATTGATCTTTGCTATTGTTTTCTTTGCTTCTATTTCATTTATCTCTACTCTGATATTTATGATTTCTTTCCTTCTACTAACTTTGGGTTTTGTTTGTACTTCTTTCTCTAGTTCCTTTAAGTGTAAGATTAGATTTTGTTGAGATTTTTCTTGTTTTTTGAGGTAGGATTGTATTAATATAAACTTCCTTCTTGGAATTGCTTTTGCTGCATCCCATCAGTTTTGGATTGTCATGTTTTTGTTGTCATTTGTCTCTAGGTATTTTTTGATTTCCTTTTTGATTTCTTCCGTGATCTTTTGGTTATTTAGTAGCACATTATTTAACCTCCATGTGTTTGTGTTCTTTACTTTTTTCCTGTAACTTATTTCTAATTTCATAACTTTGTGTTTGGAAAAGATGCTTGCTGTGATTTCAATTTCCTTAAATTTACCAAGGCTTGATTTGTGACCCAGGGTGTAATCTGTCCTGGAGTATGTTCCATGTGTACTTGAGAAGACGGTGTACTCTGCTGTTTTCACATAGAATGTCCTATAAATATCAATTAATCTCTCTGGTCTCTTGTTTCATTTAAAGCTTGTGTTTCCTTATTAATTTTCTGTCTGGATTATCTGTCTATTGGTGTAAGTGAGGTGTTAAAGTTCCCCACTATTGCTGTGTTACTGTCAGTTTTCTCTTTTTTAGCTGTTAGCATTTTTCTTATGTATTGAGGTGCTCCTTTGTTTGGTGCATATATATTTCTAATTGTTATATCTTCTTCTTGGATTGATCCCTTAATCATTATGTAGTGTCCTTGTCTCTTTTCACATTCTTTATTTTAAAGTCTATTTTATTGGGCCTTCCCTGGTGGTGCAGTGGTTAAGAATCCACCTTCCAATTCAGGGGACACGGGTTCGAGCCCTGGTCCGGGAAGATCACACATGCCATGGAGCAGCTAAGCCTGTGTGACACAACTACTGAGCCCATGTGCTGCAGCTACTGAAGACAGCACGCCTAGAGCCCATGGTCCATAACAAGAGAAACCACTGCAGTGAGAAGCCCATGCACTGCATCAAACAGTAGCCCCCACTCACCACAACTAGAGAAATCGTGCATGCAGCAATGAAGACCCAACACAGCCAAAAATAAAAAATAAAGTAAATAACTATAAATAAAGTCTATTTTATCTGATATGAGTATTGCTACTCCAGCTTTCTTTTGATTTCCATTTGCATGGAATATTTTTTTCCATCCCTTCACTTTCAGTCTGTATGTGTCCCTGGGTCTGAAGTGGGTCTCTTGTAGACAGCATACATACAGGTCTTGTTTTTGTATTCATTCAGTCAGTCTGTCTTTTTAAAAAATTTATTTATTCTTATTTTATTTTTTAAAATTTAGTTTTGGCTGTGTTGGGTCTTTGTGGCTGCATGTGGGCCCTCTCTAGTTGTGGCAAGTGGGGACGACTATTCATTGCAGTGCATGGGCTTCTCATTGTGGTGGCTTCTCTTGTTGCAGAGCACAGGCTCTAGGCGCGTGGGCTTCAGCACTTGTGGCACATGGGCTCAGTAGTTGTGGCTCACAGGCTCTAGAGCACAGGCTCAGTAGTTGTGGTGCACGGGCTTAGTTGCTCCGCAGCACGTGGGGTCTTCCCGGACCAGGGCTTGAACCCACGTCCCCTGCATTGGCAGGTGGATTCTTAACCACTGTGCTACCAGGGAAGACCCGGTCTGTGTCTTTGGGTTGGAGTGCTTAATCCATTCACATTTAAGGTAATTATTGATATATGTGTTCCTATTACCATTTTCTTAATTGTTTTAGGTTTGTTTTTGCAGGATTTTTTTCTTTTCTTGTGTTTCCCACTTAGAGAAGTTCCTTTAGCATTTGTTGTAGAGCCTCGTTTGGTGGTGCTGAATTCTCTTAGCTTTTGCTTGTTTGTAAAGCTTTTGATTTCTAGGTTGAATCTGAATGAGATCCTTGCTGATTAGGGTATTCTGGGTTGTAGGTTCTTCCCTTTCATCACTTTAAATATATTGTGCCACTCCCTTCTGACTTGCAGATTTCTGTTGAGAAATCAGCTGTTAACCTTATGGGAGTTCCCTTGTATGTTGTCATTTTTCCCTTGTTGCTTTTAATAATTTTTCTTTGTCTTTATTTTTTGTCAGCTTGATTACTATGTGTCTCGGTGTATTTCTCCTTGGTTTAATCTTGCCTGAGACTCTCTGTGCTTCCTGGACTTGGGTGGCTATTTCCTCTCCCATGTTAGGGAATTTTTCGACTATAATCTCTTCGAATATTTTCTCAGGTTCTTTCTCTCTCTCTTCTCCTTCTGGGACCCCTATCATGCGAATGTTGGTATGTTTAATGTTGTCCCAGAGGTCTCTTAGGATGTCTTCATTTCTTTTCATTCTTTTTTCTTTATTCTCTTCTGCGGCAGTGATATCCACCATTCTGTCTTCCAGGTCACTCCTCCGTTCTTCTGCCTTAGTTATTCTGCTATTGATTCCTTCTAGTGTATTTTTCCTTTCAGTTATTGTATTGTTCATCTCTGTTTGTTCTTTAATTCTTCTAGATCTTTGTTAAACATTTCTTGCATCTTCTCAATCTTCGCCTGCATTTGTTTTTTGAGGTCCTGGATCATCTTCACTATCAATATTCTGCATTCTTTTTCTAGAAGGTTGCCTATCTCCCCTTCATTTAGTTGTTTTTCTGGGGTTTTATCTTGTTCCTTCATCTGGGACATAGTCCTCTGTCTTTTCCTTTTGTCTGTCTTTCTGTGATTGTGGTTTTCATTCCACAGGCTGCAGGATTGTAGTTCTTCTTGGTTCTGCTGTCTTCCCTCTGGTGGATGAGGGTCTCATTTTAACTGTGTTTTATCTTATTTGGAGCTGGTGATCTTGTTGGATGTGTAAGTTAATAATTTTCAGCAAATTTGGGATGTTTTCAGCCATTTAAAATGTAGTTTTTCTGTTCCTTTCTCTCTTTCCTCTTTTCTGGTACTCCTATCACATATATTTTGGTATATTTGATGGTATCTACATTTCTTTGAGGCTCAGTTATTTTTCTTCATTCTATTTTTTTTCTGTTTTTCAGATTGTATAATCTCTATCCATTTATGTGTCTTCAAGATTGTTGATTGTTCCTTCTCTCAGTTCAAATCTACTGGTGAGTCCTTCCAATGAATTTTTATTTTTATTAATATTTATACTACTTTTCAATACCAAAATTTCCATTTAAAAAAAGATAATTTCTGCCTCTTTATTGGTATCTCTGATGAAACTGTGTCTTCATATCAGGCTTTACTTCTTTAAGCATGATTTACTTTAGCTGTTGAATATATTTTTCAATGGTTGTTTTGAAGTCTTTGTCTGTTAAATCTGATCCTTCTCAAAGTCAGTTTCTGTTGCTTGCTTTTTTGCCTGAGTATGTGTCAAACATTCCTCTTCCTGTGCACTTCTCATATGGCTGTTTTTGTTGTTGTTGAAAGCTGAACATTTTGGGTAATGTATTATAGCAACGCTGGGTACTGATTCCCCTCTCTGCTCTCCTGGCTTGTTGTTATTTGCTTGTTTATTTGTTTTGTGACTTGGCTAAGAGTATTTTTGTGAAGTCTGTTTCTTCCACAGCATGAAGCAGTGTGAAACCTCAGAGGGTCCATGAATGGGTTCATGAAGCTTCTCACATTGTCAACCTGGAAATGGACTTTATATGTTGTGTCTAGTACTAAGATTTTTCTTGTGTTTATGTTGAATAATTTAAAAAATTGGAAATAGCAGCGTTTATTTTTCTGATTTTCTCTTTTCATATCCTAAGCATGTTCCTTTTTAAAAATAGCATTTTTTTTTTTTAAGATCATGATTTTAATGGCTGCTCTGCCATTTTACTCTGTTGGTACAACCATTTCTCTAGGGAGGCCCTTAACCATTCTTGCTGTTACAGTTTTCTGTCTTCTTTGCTCTGTGATCCTATACTCTGTTAGCAGAGTTGTCATTCTAAAGCAAAGGTATGATCTTTACCAGAGTTCTGTTGTATATAAGCAAGGCTACTGGCTATGGTGACATATGGCTCAAGCTACTCCCTTCCAAGGTGCCGGTCCTGAGTGTAGGATGCAGTTCCTCAGCCTTATCTTGGCACTTAAGACCTTCACATACTACCCCAGCAACTTCTCTAGCTTTTCTCACTAATGAATCCTTCATTTTCTACTTGTATGGGCACTTTCCCTCCCTTGCACTACCCCAAATATTCTTGCCGCTGTGCTGTGGTTTTGCATTATGTCACCATAAATTCTTATGGGTTGCATTATGTCACCATAAATTCTTGTCTCCCTTCTGTTAGAGAATTATTGCTACTGTCATTTTCCTGGGGCTTCCAGCCAAAAACTCTTCTTTCTCTCCTATACTCTAGCAGGTCTTTGTGATGAGTATTTTCTACGGAGATTTGTGCTCAGTCAAAAACGATCACTTTAGATGACTGTAGTCATTTAGTAATTACTTTAGGTGTCTGGTCATTCTCTCCTATTTCCTTCCTCCCTTTTATTTGTTAAAGACCTCCTCTGTGCCTAGCACCTCGTTATGGAAGTGCTGGCATACGTTTTACACCATTAGAATAACAGTGTAGAGAAATGGACCTACATTAATTTTCTTCCTAGGGCAATCATTGTGGTTTTTCAAACATAACATCCTTGTTTTTCATTAATTAAAACACATGGAATATTTTATTCTTCATAAAAGACCTTGGTTGTTACTGGCAATTATTTAATTTTTTCAAAAATAAAAACAATGTGGGGGTTGTATGGGGTATCAAGCAGTGAGTATCCCCTTCAAAGAATAGCAAGAAGCAGGACACCGTGAGACCTGACTGTTTTGGGTGTAGATGTGGCAGCTTCTTTTTATGAAATCTAAAAACAGTTTTATTCTGTAGACAGGAGAACAAAACTTTAGAGACACAGATATTAACAGGTAACTCTGTATTCATTAAATAACTATGCATAGGATTGTGACCCAGTAGCTTACAGATCAAAATTTGAGTCAGGCTATAAGCCTGCCTGCTTCAGGATCACCTCATAGACTATTTTTCAAGTATGCTTCTGATGTTGGTGGAGAGGGCAGGTGTATCAAGAAGAAGGAACTTATTAAATACTTTGTTACTGCCATGTTTAGTGAAATTGAGATGAATTCTTGCCAGAAACATTTTTCTTTATTAACTTGACCTTAAACGACTTTTTCTCTGACTCTACCCAGGACATCTTAAAAGCCTATGCCATTTTCTCCCTACAAAATGTGCCTAAAAGGATCCCAAAATAGTACAGACTGTCAAGACAGAGATATCTTCTGTTTGCTCTTTGGGTGGAAAGTTTTTAAGCACTACAAGCTTTGCTAACAATCTGATGCCGAATGCCTTAGGTAAAGGCACTTAAGCGTAAAGAAGGTAACACACTGTAAAGATGCCCAGAGATAACATATTAATCTGCTTGGGCTGCTTTAACAAAACACTACCGACTGGGTAGCTTAAAGAATAGATATTTATTTCGCATAATTCTGGAGACTTAAAGTCTAGCATCAAGGTGCTGGCAGATTCAGTTCCTGGTGAGGACCCTCTTCCTGGCTTGCAGGTGGCCACCTTCCTGCTGTGTCCTTAAACAGTGGAGAGAGAGTGAGCAAGCTCTATGTCTTCTTATAAGGACACTAATCCCATCATGGGGGCCCCACCCTTATGACCTCATCTAAACTTAATTTCCTCCTGAAGTCCTACCACCAAATAGCATTACTTGCGGGCTTCAACATATGAATTTGGGGAGTACATAAACATTCAGTACATAACAGGTGATTGCCCCCACATTTATCATTGGATTTTAAGATAATCATAGAGCCCACATCCCTAGCTTATGTAGGATGTGTGCACCTGTACACTGGGAGAGGGTTAACCACTCCTTTCTGAGAATCAGAGTTCAGTAGTCCTGAGAGAAAACTTGGCAGGCAGGAAACTCTCTCTCTTTCTCTCTGTCTCTCTTTCCTCTCAGGCCTCTTTTGGGATATAATCACATACCATGCAATTAATCCATTTCAAGTGTACAGTTCAACAGAGGAGTCCCTTTGTAAGTGTTGCGGGAAGGCGATTCTTAAATGAAACAAAAATGTGATAAAGGAGAATGTTTGGGAATCTTTCACACATAAAGAGAATTGATTAGTGACAATGACACCACCAGTTCAAAAACAGGAACACTGATGCTGCGAACTAGACACCTAGGTTATTTTGTGAGAAATGCTTTGTAGATAATTCTGAATGAATGTTGGCTGTTCTTTGTTGGTTTAAATATAGGTCTTGGCCATTTGTATGCTTATATTGTTTTGGATGTTTTCTTGTACTCAGTTCAATTCAAAATGGGGATATTTGCAATTGAACAAAATGGGGGATAATTTCACTGTGGGTCTAACATTTGGCTAGGACACAGGTAAGATGAATGTTACGAGAAAGAAAGAGTGGAGGCATTGGCTAGGTCCACACTGACTAAGTCTCTAACAGGAAAGCTTCTGTGTTTAGTTTGGAGTTTTGTAACGTAGACTCTAATTCCATTGTCCGTCTTGTTTAGGCTGCTTTGGGGGGATGGTGACTGTCTTTTTCCCTGTACTCTGTGTGCTCTCACTCCCTGCTGCCTCTGTACACAGACAGGCAGCTGCAATAATGAGGTGTAATAAATCAGGTGCTGAGCTCATGGCAGGAGTTACAAATTATTCAAGACTTTCACAGGGGAGCTTGGACTAAGACTATCCAGGTAATGCTGCAATCAGTCACAGAGTAGAAAAACTGCCTCAGTCTGCCAAGCGAAATCAGAGAAGGCTGTCTCAGAACATTGCCAAGTGACCTTGTGGTGGGTGAAAGCAGCATGAAAATCATAAGGTGATAGGATACTATTGGGCTGCCTCTCCTAATGGAAATTTTGAGTGTATTACCTGGACTTTCCCTCTTTCCTAGCAGAAACAATTGTGATAAAATTACCTTGGAAGAACATTGGCAGTTTATTTTTGAGACTAGTCATCTCTTGTTCAATAGTAAATGAATTTCACCGTGCTTGAAGTATTATAGTCAGTTTGAGTTATGAACAAACGCAAAACACATTGTCTTTAATTAGGAGATTCAAAAATTCCAATATTTTCTTATTTCTATCCCTCTTGTCAAGGAAACCAAAACTGCACATTGTAATGTAAAAATCAGAGTTATTCATTTGTTCATGGTCACTTACCTTCAAGTGTCTGAAGGAGGAGGGGAAGTATTGACAGGTGGGTCTCCATGAAAAGTTGCATGTTTAAATAAGTTGTTTCAACCTAATTATATAGGATTTGTACTTTTAACTGATGCCTTTAAAATTAATGTCAAATAAAAAAAAGTGTTATGTTAATCAGAAGTCCTCAGATCCTGGCCCTAGTAGCAGGGAATAATTTTGGAACAAGGAACATGCTTATTATTATCCTTATTATCTACTTTAGTAATTCACATGGCAAGAGTATTGTACTTAGCCTGTGTGGTAAAAATGTTAAGTTATCAATACAGGTGCTGTATAAACATGTTTATTGATAAAACTAGTATGTTTAGAGTTTAGAGATTTCTATATGAAATCAGGAATATTTACACTGTGAAAAGTGAGAAGTGAAAAGAAAGGATCTTTCAGTTGTGAAAATAAGTTATTTAGAGTCCTAAATGTTAAGACATTGTTAAATTGATGACTACAACAAGTCTCCATTTCCTGTATTCACACCTCTTTGAAATACATGGCTTTACTGTCCATCTTTTTAAGAGGTAGAGTCTTTTATCCCATTTATTTACCTAAAATGGCCTTGTGACTGGCTTTTTTTTTTAACATCTTTATTGGAGTATAATTGCTTAACAATGGTGTGTTAGTTTCTGCTTTACAACAAAGTGTATCAGTTATACATATAC
>NC_041222.1:90386130-90419002 GCF_002837175.3 Physeter macrocephalus | reverse complement strand
TGCCACTCTCTCGCTTCGTCACAGCTTACCCTTCCCCCTCCCCATGTCCTCAAGTCCATGCTCTAGTAGGTCTGTGTTTTATTCCCGTCCTACCACTAATCTCTTCATGACATTTTTTTTTTCTTAGATTCCATATATATGTGTTAGCATACGGTATTTGTTTTTCTCCTTCTGACTTACTTCACTCTGTATGACAGACTCCAGGTCCATCCACGTCACTACAAATAACTCAGTTTTGTTTCTTTTTATGGCTTTAATGTTCCATTGTATATATGTGCCACATCTTCTTTATCCATTCATCTGTTGATGGACACTTAGGTTGCTTTTCCATGTCCTGGCTATTGTAAATGGAGCTGCAATGAACATTTTGGTACATGACTCTTTTTGAATTATGGTTTTCTCAGGGTATATGCCCAGTAGTGGGATTGCTGGGTTGTATGGTAGTTCTATTTGTAGTTTTTTAAGGAACCTCCATACTGTTCTCCATAGTGGCTGTATCAATTTACATTCCCACCAGCAGTGCAAGAGTGTTCCCTTTTCTCCACACCCTCTACAGCATTTATTGTTTCTAGATTTTTTGATGATGGCCATTCTGACCGGTGTGAGATGATAATCTCATTGTAGTTTTGATTTGCATTTCTCTAATGATTAATGATGTTGAACATTCTTTCATGTGTTTGTTGGCAATCTGTACATCTTCTTTGGAGAAATGTCTATTTACTTCTTCTGCCCATTTTTGGATTGGGTTGTTTGTTTATTCGTTATTGAGCTGCATGAGTTGCTTAGAAATTTTGGAGATTAATCCTTTGTCAGTTGCTTCATTTGCAAATATTTTCTCCCACTCTGAGGGTTGTCTTTTGGTCTGGTTTATGGTATCCTTTGCTGTGCAAAAGCTTTTAAGTTTCATTAGGTCCCATTTGTTTATTTTTGTTTTTATTTCCATTTCTCTAGGAGATGGGTCAAAAAGGATCTTGCTGTGATTTATGTCATAGAGTGTTCTGCCTATGTTTTCCTCTAAGAGTTTGATAGTGTCTGGCCTTACATGTAGGTCTTTAACCCATTTTGAGTTTATTCTTGTGTGTGGGGTTAGGGAGTGTTCTAATTTCCTACTTTTACATGTAGCTGTCCAGTTTTCCCAGAACCACTTATTGAAGAGGCTGTCTTTTCTCCACTGTATATCCTTCCCTCCTTTATCAAAGATAAGGTGACCATATGTGTGTGGGTTTATCTCTGGGATTTCTATCCTGTTCCATTGATCTGTATTTCTGTTTTTGTGCCAGTACCATACTGTCTTGATTACTGTAACCTTGTAGTATAATCGGAAGTCAGGGAGCCTGATTCCTCCAGCTCCATTTTTCGTTCTCAAGACTGCTTTGGCTATTCGGGGTCTTTTGTGTTTCCATACAAATTGTGAAATTTTTTTTCTAGTTCTGTAAAAAATGCCAGTGGTAGTGTGATAGGGATTGCATTGAATCTGTAGATTGCTTTGGGTAGTAGAGTCATTTTCACAATGTTGATTCTTCCAATCCAAGAACATGGTATATCTCTCCATCTATTTGTATCGTCTTTAATATCTTTCATCGTTGTCTTATAATTTTCTGCATACAGCTCTTTTGTCTCCTTAGGTAGGTTTGTTCCTAGATATTTTATTCTTTTTGTTGCAATGGTAAATGGAAACGTTTTCTTAATTTCACTTTCAGATTTTTCATCATTAGTGTATAGGAATGCAAGAGATTTCTGTGCATTTATTTGGTATCCTGTTACTTTGCCAAATTCATTGATTAGCTCTAGTAGTTTTCTGGTAGCATCTTTAGGATTCTCTATGTATAGTATCATGTCATCTGCAAACAGTGACAGCTTTACTTCTTCTTTTCCGATTTGGATTCCTTTTATTTCTTTTTCTTCTCTGATTGCTGTGTCTACAACTTCCAAAACTATGTTGAATAAGAGTGGTGAGAGTGGGCAACCTTGTCTTGTTCCTGATCTTAGTGTTGTGACTGGCTTTGACCAGAAGAATGTGGAGTGAGTAATATTTGTGACAATCTGATCTAGGACTCAAGGGGACTTGTAACTTCCTGTTACCCCATAGAATGTAGTGTGTTTATGTGAGGAAGCTTGGAAGAGCCTCATAAAGGGTGAGACCACGTGGAGCTGTGATGGATCTTCCAGCTGAGGTCCCTCTGGATGATCAGTCCCCGGTTGAACAGCCACATGAATAATCTCAGATGAGACAAGCAAAAGAACTTTTCAGTTGAGCCTGGCCCAAATGGAATTGTGAACAAATATAATCCTGTTTTAACCCCTTCTGGGGTACTTTGTTATGCAGTGATAGATATCTAACACAGTTATTCTAAATGCCAGCATGCAGGGTTAAGTCCAGTAAAAGGACTAAGAATTCATGATCTTGCTCTTTGTTTCTCTTAAGTGCTCCATTGAACTAGTTTTCTGTTTTTGATCAACTGTTGTAGGGTACTACATGGTTAGGAAAGCTCAGCGTTATCAACTTAGAATCAGCTGTTCTTAAGGCATTTTGTATATTAGCCAATCCCACTATATGACTCCCATTACCTCCCTATGTTTAATCATACCTCTCCTTCCAGTCTGGCATCCTCTCTTTGTAGACAAAAAGACTACAGGGTCTATTGTTTGTTGATCTTTCTGTGTCCGGTTCTCAGCAGAGTGCCTTCCACATGTACTGTTCAGTGGGCGATTATTGATTGATTGGGTACATCTTTGTTGTGCTTCTGCCAGAGTCTATGGTCTTTGCTGGCAGGTAACTCATTCTCTGACTCCAGGATCCAGGTAGCTGCCTGGCCCATGGCAGTTAATCAATGCATTCTTGGGATTGATTGATGCCTTTTGCTTATTTCTCTAATCTCTGTCAAGGAAAAGTAGAGGAAAGTTATATACAAAAATAAATGATTTTACTTTTGTGAGAGCCAAAAAAGTACAGTGTGAATCCATCACCTTCAATGAATTCCTGGCTCAGACCACTGCATGTTAAATGGTAAAGTAACTGCAAGTACTCTAAGACTTCTGTAGTGAGAAGGGGAGCACCATTTCAGGAACAGGTAATTGTAAGTTACCTTTTAAAATCTCCAGTTGGTGCCTATATTTAAAAGTGAAATATGCATTGCTAGTGGGCTCCATCTCACAAAAGTGAGGGCTTCCTGCTCTTCCTGTCAGTGCCTGACAGTTCTTGTTTTTCTTAATACTCATCAGTATCCCTTCTGTCCCCTACTAGGATAGGTGACTTTAAGAAGAGGACCTCCACTGTGATAGTGACATGGACTGGAAGGATTCTGAGGGAGATGTGGGAACAAATTGCCTCACTTCCGTTCTGAAAGTGAGCACAGGCACAGCCAAGTAGTAGGGAAGAGCCAGCAGGGCTCTTGGATTGTAAGCATTGTTCCATTGTGTTCAGAAATCCCCTCTGGCTTGGTTGGGTATTCCCTGTGGCTTGGTTGGATATTCCCTGTTAGATTCTTGTTTGGTTTTGCTTTTTTTTTTTTTTTTTTTTTTTTTTTTGTGGTACACGGGCCTCTCACTGCTGTGGCCTCTCCAGTTGCAGAGCACAGGCTCCGGACGCGCAGGCTCAGCGGCCATGGCTCACGGGCCCAGCTGCCTTGTGGCATGTGGGATCCTCCCGGACCGGGGCACGAACCCGTGTCCCCTGCATCAGCAGGTGGACTCTCAACCACTGGGCCACCAGGGAAGCCCCCTGTTAGATTCTTTAAAGTAACAAAACAACCCTCTGTTTTGAGGAAGAGAGGAAAGTGACTGATGTGTGACATATGGACTGCCCGCATACTCATTAAGGGTCATGTAATGTATGCAGTCAAAACTTTGGAATCAATGAAAAGAATGTTGGTGGTAGAGATTTAGGAAGGCTCTAGAAGCAGGTACTCTCTTCAGGGGGTTGCACATTCTAGTGACCACCTAAAGAGCTAGAACTCATGCACGTGAATCATTAGCATCAGGCCAGTGAAAGAGGATTCTGGGAACAAGCCTGCTCTGAAGATGGAAAAGCATTCCTTTTACCAGATAAGTATGACCCTAGGCCTAAATGAAATACATTTAGATCTCACTTACATTGTGACATCCAGATGTCTGAATTAGGAAAATTACAAGTTTGCTGGATGTTTCTATTTCAATATGGATTGAGGGGATAAACATCACATGCAAAGATTTTTGGAAAGTACAATTTGATGACCTCAGCATGAAGGGAATAGACCAGAATTCCAAATCTCACAGATGTTTTCTTTTGGCTGATATTAAAAATCGTCCTTCCAAACTTTGTTTTTGTTTGTTCTAACCTTTTGGCTATTGTGAATAGTGTTGCTATTAATATTTATATAGAAGTTTTTACTGTTTGGAATATATACCTACGAGTAGAATTGCAGTAATTCTAAGTTTAATTTTTTTAGGAAATGTCAGACTGTTTTCCATACTGATTGTACCATTTTCTGTTCCCACTAGCATTGGACAAGGGTTTTGTTTTTTCCACATCCTTGCCAACAGTTGATATATTCCACTGTTTTGATTATAGCCATCCTAGTGGGTGGAAAGTGGTATCTCATTATGGTTTTGATTTGCATTTCCCTAATGAATAATGATGTGGAGCATCTTTTCATGTGCTTGCTGGCCATTTGTATATCTTCTTTGGAACAGTATCTATTCAAGTGCTTTGCTTATATTGTAACTGAATTGTTTGTCTTTTTTGTCATTGAGCTGCATGTAGCTTGATATTTCCCGTTCTCATCCTTTATATGAGTGAGATGGTGCAGAATGTACTCTCTTGTCATGGGTTCCTTTTGCATAATATTGTGTTTTTGTATTCATCTGTATTATTTCACATAATGGTAGAGCATTTACGCTCGTTGCTGTGTTGTTTTCCACTTTACATTTGCAATTTTTTCTCCTTTATATTTTTGATGGACGTTTCATAGTTTCCAGTTTTTGGCTATTCCAAATCACACTGCAATAACAATTCTAACGGCTCATAGTGAGCGTTTCTATACATGCATGTTGGTGCTGGCAGCTGTGGAAGGATTGACTGACAGCAGTTTATACCACAAAGCAATTAGTCTGAGTGATCTGGAGCCTTGGAAGCACGTGTTATCATGGGTTATTATTTCTGACCGAGTGGTTTCCTTAAAGGAGGACTCATGACACTTAGCAACCACCTCTCTCTCCAGTTGAAAGCATGTTGATGTGTAGGTTTCTGCACCTCCAGGTTATAGGGTTTCTTTTTTCTTTTTCTTTTTTTTAATTGAAGTATTCTTGATTTTCAATATTATATTATCAATAGTTTCAGGTGTGCAACATAGTGATTCAATATTTTTATAGGTTATACTCCATTTAAAGTTATTATTATAAAATATTGGCTATATTCCCTGTGCTGTACAATAGATACTTGTAGCTTACTTATTTTATACATAGCAGTTTGTGCCTCTTAATCCCCTACCCCATTTTACCCCTCTCCCCTTCTGTCTCCCTATTGGTAACCACTAATTTGTTCTCTATAACTGTGAGTCTATTTCTGTTTTGTTGTATTCATCTGTTTGCTTTATTTTTTAGATTCCATATATAAGTGAGAACATACAGTATCTGTCTTTCTCTGTCTGACTTATTTCACTAAGCACAATACCCTCCAGGTTCATCCATGTTGTGAATGGCAAAATGTCCTTTTTTTAGTGGTTGAGTAATATTCCATTGTATATATATACCACATGTTCTTTATCCTTTCATCTGTTGATGGACACTTAGGTTGGTTCTATATCTTGGCTAATGTAAATAATGCTGCTATGAACGTTGGGGTGCATGTATCTTTTTGAATTAGTGTTTTTGTTTTCTTTGGATATATACCCAGAAATGGAATAACCGAATCATATAGTAGCTCTATTTTTGTTTTTTTGAGGAACCTCCATTCTGTTTTCCACAGTGGCTCACCAGTTTACCCACCATCGTGTGTTAAGATTCCCTTTTCTCCACATCCTCACCAACCAGGTAATAGGTTTATCAAGGTCAGAAATAGTCTTATTTTTGTTAGTCCCTCTGTCACAAACAGGATTGTGCCTTCTGTAGATTTAATAGATGCAATGGAGGCGTATGGACTAGATACTTATGGAATATTAATGAAAATGAAAGATCCACATACAATAAACATCTTAAGACTTGCTAAGGCATGGTGTTTTCTTTCTTTTCTGCTTGTCCCTAGAACTTCTGAGTCTGTAATTTCTTGGACTCCTGTATGGAATGCTCTTACATGCAGCTAATCAGCATCTTTAACTCCTGCTCCATGTGGAGATCCAGAGAGTAGACTTTCTGCAGCAGCCCTCTATGGATATCTTTACACTAGCACTAGACAGCTATTTCTTAGCACTTTAGCACTTTAAAAATACTTTAGATTAGTAGTGATGAGAGTGGACATCCTTGTCTTGTTCCTGATCTTAGAGGAAATGCTTTCAGTTTTTCACCATTGAAGATGCTGTTTGCTGTGGGTTTGTTATAGATGGCCTTTATTATGTTGAGGTAGGTTCCCTCTATGCCCACTTTCTGGAGAGTTTTTTTTTTATCATGAATGGGTGTTGAATTTTGTCAAAAGCTTTTTCTGCATCTATTGAGATGATCGTATGAGTTTTTTTTCCTTCAATTTGTTAATATGGTGTATCACATTGATTGACTTACGTATATTGAAGAACCCTTGTATCCCTGGGATAAATACCACTTGATTATGGTGTATGATTCTTTTAATGTGTTGTTGGATTCTGTCTGCTAGTATTTTGTTGAGGATTTTTGCGTCTATATTCATCAGTGATATTGGTCTGTAATTTTCTTTTTATGGCGTCTATATTCATCAGTGATATTGGTCTGTAATTTTCTTTTTATGTGATATCTTTGACTGGTTTTGGTATCAGGGTGATGGTGGACTCATAGAATGAGCTTAGGAATGTTCCTTCCTCTGCAGTTTTTTGGAAGAGTTTGAGAAGGATAAATGTTAGCTCTTTTCTAAATGTTTGATAGAATTCGCCTGTGAAGCCATCTGGTCCTAGACTTTTGTTTGTTGGAAGATTTTTAATCACAGTTTCAATTTCATTACATGGGATTGGTCTGTTTATATTATCTATTTCTTCCTGGTTCAGTCTTAGAATGTTATACCTTTCTAAGACTTTGTCCATTTCTTCCAGGTTGTCCATTTTATTGGCGTACAGTTGCTTGTAGTAGTCTCTTATGATGCTTCGTATTTCTGTGGTGTCTGTTGTAACTTCTCCTTTTTCATTTCTAATTTTATTGATTTGCATCCTCATTGCCACAAAAAGAATAAAATACCTGGGAATAAACCTACCTAAGGAGGTGAAAGACCTGTACTCAGAAAACTGTATCCATACTAGCATTGGAAGTCCTATCCACAGCAATCAGAGAAGAAAAAGAAGTAAAAGGAATCCAAATCGGAAAAGAAGAAGTAAAACTGTCACTGTTTGCAGAAGATATGGTACTATACATAGAAAATCCCAAAGATGCCACCAGAAAACTACTAGAACTAATCAATGAATTTGGTAAAGTTGCAGGATACAAAATTAATGCACAGAAATCTCTTGTATTCCCATACACTAACAACAAAAGATCAGAAAGAGAAATTAAGGAAACACTCCCATTCACCATTGCCACAAAAAGAATAAAATACCTGGGAATAAACCTACCTAAGGAGGTGAAAGACCTGTACTCAGAAAACTGTAAGACACTGATGAAAGAAATCAAAGATGACACAAACAGTTGGAGACATATACATGTTCTTGGATTGGAAGAATCAATATTGTGAAAATGACTATACTACCCAAAGCAATCTACAGATTCAGTCCAATCCCTATCACATTACCAAAGGCATTTTTCACAGAACTAGAACAAAAAACCTTAAAATTTGTATGGAGACACAAAAGACCCTAAATAGAAGATGTGGTACATATGTACAGTGGAATATTACTCAGCCATAAAAAGGAACAAAATTGGGTCATTTGTAGAGACGTGGATGGACCTAGAGATTGTCATACAGAGTGAAATCAGAAAGAGAAAAACAAATATCGTATAGTAACACATATATGTGGAATCTAGAAAAATGGTACAGATGAACCAATTTACAAGGCAGAAATAGAGACACAGATGTAGAGAACAAATGTATGGATACCAAGGGGGGAAAGTGAGGGGGGGGAATGAATTGGGAGATTGGGATTGACATATATACACGAATATGTATAAAATAGGTAACTAATGAGAACCTGCTGTATAGCACAGGGAACTCTACTCAATGCTGTGTGGTGACCTAAATGGGACGGAAATCCAAAAAAGAGGGGATATATTTATACGTATAGCTGATTCACTTTTCTGTACGGAAGAAACTAACACAACATTGTAAAGCAACTTTACCCTAATAAAAAATACTCTACATTATTTTGTTAGTTATTTCATAATGACTCTGAAGCAGATAAAATTCTTAAGTGATGAATTTGCCTTTGTTTCCTTCAAAGTAAGAAAAAATACCAACCTGACTCCTCTTCTCTTATTAGGTTTGAGGATAAAAAATACTTCTTGATTTATAGTTTGAAGGGACAGGGTGTATAATATATATGTCCTTATCATTAAGTAACATCTTTTTGCAAGAAAACTTTTCTTAAAACTCTCACTTGGCCATATGAGTTTGTTTTTTTGGAAGTTCTATTTCTATGACTTTGAAAACATTTCTCTATTCATCATGAACATATGATACATATGAGATATTTATTTAGTCCATTTATAAACTGTTCTCTGTCCTGGCTTAATTGTGGTGTGTTATAGATAATTTAGTAGATTTATTTGTTAAATGTATGTGCCTCCTGTTCTCAGACACTGCTTAGCATAGTGAAACAATGGGGATTTTTAGAATTGGACAGAACTAGATCTCTTTATTTGTGGAGTGTCCACTGACAACTTACTTAATCTCCCTGAGTCTTAGCTTCTGCATATTTAAAATAGGAATGATAACATTTGCCATGGAGGGTTGATATGAATTAAATTCCATTAGGAAAAACAGTACAAAGAGCCCACAACACACTCATCAAGGAAGAATTACCTTTCCTTGCAAAAGTGTTCCATGCACACAGGAAAGAAACATGGTACCTAAAAACAAGAAATGCTAAACACTTAAGGATTTGAAGGAAGGGTTCACAAAGAGAAAGATGAAACACTGCCAGAAATCAAGGGCTGGCTCAGTCAGGATTAATGTGAACATGGGAGTTGGTCCTTCTCTGACTGGGTGGTGGTGTTTGTGCAGCAAGGGTCGGTCTGGGCCGGACCTGCAGAGCTGTGTGCACGGTGGGGTTGGCTCTCCTCACTTCGCCCTCAGGAATGGATGCTCCTGGGAGTGGACATTGGGAGGGGTTCTTAGAAGAAAGAAACCTAGAAGGGTTATATTTCTTTAGAGTGTTTTTAATTGATAAACCCTGCAGTGTGCCTTTGGTGACTCGGTTCTCCCATTCTCGGAGGATGAGAACAGGCAGGAGGAATAGCCGTCTCTCAGGAGGCAGAAGGATCCCATTCTCCTCCCTTTTCATCTCACTTGTACGGAGAATCTGTCTTTCTCAGGGGTACACAGAGTAAAAAGACCTTCTAAAAATCAGTCAAGCCAGAGCGACTCCCAGTTTTGGAGAAGTGGCTGTGACAGCTGTGGCAGCCGTAGTGAGGGCCTGTCCTGGGAGCCCTGAGACCCACCACTGTCCTGTAACAGTGCCGCTCCTCAGGCTCTTTTCCCAGGAACCGGAGTTCTTGCTCTGCTCACTGACTTGGTGGCCCTGCCTGTGGCATCATACTTTTTTTCTGGGTCCTTCTTCCTTGGTTTTATAAACGTAATGCATCCTGAACAACACGTAAATAGTAAAATATGCATCATCAGAAGTTAATTCCAAGCTGTCTTCATTATTTATCCCTTATGTAGTTTAGGAAGGTATTTTAGACTTTTCATGGTGCTGCTACCTGCTGCCTTGTTCTTGGATGATGAGTTAGGGCCATGGTTTCTGTTTATTACTGGGTCCATTGCATATTCTGAGCCACTACTCTCCGTGTGAGCTATAGCATTGGGAGGAGGTTTCAAGGTATGTTGCTGTTGCAGTAGATGCTGGACAAATCTTGTCGAAGGGGCACAATATGTTTACCTAGTGACTGTCAGACACAGTGAGCCCCGCCTAGAGGTGCGTTCTTTTTCTTTTCGGAGGATGTCTCTGGGATCTATTCTTTCCATTTTTTTTTTTTTTTTTTTTTTTTTTGTGGTATGCGGGCCTCCCTCTGTTGTGGCCTCTCCCGTTGCGGAGCACAGGCTCCGGACGCGCAGGCTCAGCGGCCATGGCTCACGGGCCCAGCCGCTCCGCGGCATGCGGGATCCTCCCAGAGCGGGGCGCGAACCCGGTTCCCCTGCATCGGCAGGCGGACGCGCAACCACTGCGCCACCAGGGAAGCCCCTCTTCTTTCCATTTTTACAAGTAATTCTGTTCTGAAATTGGGAAGGCAATTCAGTTACGTTTCTGGCCACATATTGGGGGTCTTGGGCATTGCTTCAGGCCCTGTGTCCTAACTATTTTACTAGGATGGACCTGGGTGTATTTCTCTAAAAAGTGGAACTTTGTTATGTGACAACTGGAAAAGGTTGACATGTAAGATTCTTACTTTCTTAGCATAGAATTTCATGTGGTCTATCATGATCCATTTTTTTAGTACCCTTACCTTACAGAAAGAAAAGAAAAGATAAGGCAGTCAGTGCTGATGTTTCCATTTGCTTCAGTTAAGATTGATGTCAGGAATAAATCACAGATCCCAGGTCTAGGATCCCTGGAAATCATTCCCTCTAAATTCTCTGATGGTGAAATCATCACTTACTTTGCTCTCTTCCTGGTAGAACACTTTTGTATGTAATGGAAGTTAAATAGTATTGTTTATCCACTGGCTTCGTGCAGCAAATCGTGTGAAGGTGGTTATGTCATTATAATTGCTGTTTTTGTTTTATACATTCAGTCATTATTTATCTAGAGCCTCCCATATGTCAGGCACAATTCTTGGCATCAGCTATATAATAATGAACAAAATGGCCCAAGATACCTGCCCTCAGGGAGCTCTGTGATTGGAGGTACTCCAACTTCATGGAGAAATAAACACAATGCAGAGAGATTATGTAACTTGCACAATCACCACCACTAGTTGGTCAACAAAGTTGGGATTTAAGTCTGAGACTTATCTTAAAGCTAAGATTCTATTGATTTGTCTTGAAATCTGTAAATGATCCAAATAGTGGGCGTAAAAAAACACATTCCATGGGGAAAAAGTAGTATAAATATTATTTTAAATGTAAAAAAAAAGGGAAGAACAAATCCCCACTAAAAAGTTGATGATTTATTCCTGACTTCAACGTTAACTGAAGCCAGTGAAAACATTGGCACTGATTATGTTTTCTTTTCTTTTAGTAAGGTAAGAGTGAGTACCAGGAAAATGGAGGCAGACCTATTTTAGGGAATATGCCAGATAATAGAAGTGGTGGGGACAGGTAAGTGTATGTCAACCACTGAGTGTAATTCACTCATAGAAGAACATTACCCCTCACGGATGAACTGCTAAACCTCACAGGGGGACAGTGAAGCAGAAAGAGCCTGCAGAGGAATTCAAAATACAATCATTATCTGCTTAATATGATAGAATTTTCTGAGGGCCAGAAAAAGAAAATCAGTGGGGAAAAAAATTATGTCTTCAGGCACTTGGTAGAACCAGAGAGTAATTCTCTGGACTTGGGGTATCAGTAGAGAAGTTGAAATAGATCACGACTTACTTAGTAGGGACATAATGTTATGGATAGGCATATTCTCTGCCCTTCACAGCACTCTGCTTTTCTAGAATAGAGATGCACTTGGATTAATGATAATTAGGCCATGGTTTTTCTTGTCTCAGTAATTAATGTCCTGTCGCTTGGGAGGCTGCTTGATACAGTACTCCATTCCCACATCTGTGGGTCTGGAATAGCAGGGGATGGCTTTCTGAGGAGCAAAATAGTTGTAACAATCAAAGTCTTATAATATTAAAAGGAATGAGATGTTTTTTACATTGCCTTCTTTGGTCAGTAAAATGTTACAGTATTAAGAGGGGAGGGGAATCCTGTTTTCAAAGTGAAAACATAATACATTCAGTAGAAAAACAAAGGGATAAAAAGAAGACCGTACACTTTCCTTTGGCATTTGGCAAAAATCAGTGAGTTGATTTTGATATTCTTAGAAGGTACCTATTTTGCAGTTTGGCAGTTTCTTAAAAAGCCAAGCAGACACCCATCATATAAAGCCATCATATAATCCAGCCATTCTGCACCTAGATATTACCCATGACAAATAAATCATATATCCACACAAAGACTTGTGTATGGATGGTCATAGCAGGTTTATTTGTAACAGCCCAAACCGATAAATAACCCATATAGCCGTCAACAAGTGAATGGATAAAGAGAGTATGATATATGCAATAGAATAATACATGACAATAAAAGGAAGTAAACTGTTGGTACCCACAACAGCATGATTAATCTCAATTATGCTGAGGGAAAGAAGCTAGAAAAAAATACTGTATGAGTCTATGTGTATGAAGTCCTAGAAAATGCAAATAAATCTGTCATTACAAAAAGTAGTTAAATGTTTGCCTGGGAATGGAAGGAATGAGAGGTGTAGGAAGGGGTTACAGAAGGGCAGGAGGAAACTTTTGGAGGTGATGGATGTGTTCACTATCTTAATTAGGCTGATGGTTTCATGGGCACACATATATCAAACCTATGAAACTGTACACTGTAAGTGCAGTTTATTTTATGTTACTTCTACTTCATTAAAAGTTTTAAAACATTTGTTTTGAAAATAAGTCTAAAACCATGCTTAAGTTTCATAGTTGCAGTCCAAAAGGCCAGTAAAGAAGGCAAAATTGTAATTTAAAAAATACCTCATTTTTCTTCATAAAATTTCATTTCTGCTTGACAGTAGAAAATAATCTAGTCAATTTCAGACTTCTCAGTTCATTGCAGAAATTTCTCAGTCAACGCAAGGTTTTGCTGTGGGAATCCAAGTTCTTTGTATATCTGTTTTTGTGCGAGGGGCTTACATGCATTATGGAATGGGGAGTTGGTAAGGGATGGAAAGGAGCCCCTGACCCATGCCTTGCTGGTCTCTGCCATCGATGCTATTTCTATACATTGTTCCTTGGCATAAAGATGTCCAGGTCACCTTGGGCAGTGATACTGGTCAGTCTGAGCACTTGCTCAGTTCCCTCTGAGTCTTCTGGAGTTGGCGTCTGCCTCAACTTTTTGTAATGCCAAGAATGTTGCATTTTGGAGCCCGCCTGCCCTATACCCTTGCCGAATAGCAGTTACGTGTCTCATATTTCATTTGAGTGATGAGCGTAAATGGAGAAGGAAATACACACTGATTTGGAGCTCAGTTGTTCTCCCAAGATCCACAAGGCAGAGTACCTCGGGCCATTTTCTTTCTTTTTTTTCTTAATGTGATTTGGTTAATTTATTGTTTACTTTATTTTTATTGAAATATAGTTGATTTACATTTTTGTGTTAGTTTCAGGTGTACAGTAAAGTTATTCATTTATACATATATATATAAATATATGTATTCTTTTTTACATTCTCTTCCATTATAGGTTATTACAAGATATTAAGTATAGTTCCTGATGCTATACAGTAGGCCCTTGTTGTTTACCTATTTTATATATAGTACTGTGTATAAGTTAGTCCCAAACTCCTAATTTGTCCCTCTCCTCCCCTCCCCTTTGGTAACCATAAGTTTGTGTTCTATGTCTGTGAGTCTGTTTCTGTTTTGTAAATAAGTTCACTTGTATCATTTTTTTGTAGATTCCACATATAAGTGATATCATACAATATTTGTCTGGCTTACTTCACTTAGTATGATAATCTTTAGGTCCATCCATGTTGCCACAAATAGCGTTATTTCATTCTTTTTTATGGCTGAGTAATATTCCATTACACACACACACACACACACACACACACACACACACCCCCACTTGGGGCCATTTTCTTCATTCTTGGGGACCTCTGTAAAATGCTGGTAGCAGCTGCCTCACAGGGTAGGGGTTAGCAGTGTAGATGCTGGAGAAAATACTTGGACTTCAGAGGCACTCAGCACATGGCTGTTACTTCTCTCCTTCTCACGTAATTATTTGTCAAAGGAACTGTAGCAAAGGTCATGCAGAATCGTGGGATTAGGATAATCCTGATGTCTTTATTTCTTAATAATCTGCATCTCATGGCTTTCCTACAGCAACAGTTCATGAAATACTTCAAGATTATTAAAAAAAGAAAAGCTGCTAGAAAAATGCAGGAACATTAATATACTAACAATGCTACTTTAGTTTTATTTTTCCCACACCTACAAGTCTTTTCTTCCTTCTCCTCTTCTCTTCTTCAATGCTTGGTTTGCTTCAGGTTCTGCATGACAATTAAATTATAGCCAAAATAATTATCCCAGTGAGGCTAGAGACAATTTCATTTGTACAGAGCACATTCAAAGAATAAAACATCTCATAAATGTTGTTTGTGAAAATATTTATACTCAAACTATTAAAACATTGGAAGAGGAAACTGTAATCTTGAAGAAACTATACTTTTGTTGGCTGGTGCTGAAGTCACTGTCCTTCTCCACATCACGTGATTCAGCTTTCAGAAGTGCTCCACAAAGAAGGGGCTGAATGAAGGGTAGAAGTGGTTATTTGTGGGAGATCAAAATTCAGTCTGACTGTCCTGGCCCTCAGGCTCTGGGGGAGCTGCCTAAAGGCCCCCTACAAGGGACTGCTAGGAAGGCTGGCCATGCACATCCTGGAGAGGTGAAGGATTCGTCTTCACTTGAGCATGTTTTAGAGAGTGACTCTAATCCTGAAACCTCATGGAAACTGCTTCACAATCTATATTTTTTGTTTGATGAATTGATGCCGTATTGACATTTTATCTATGAGACAATGAGAGTCATCTTAGAATAAATTCTTTCACTTCAGGACATTTCCCACTCCAAAAGGTCTTCTGCTTAATGAGAAACAGAGGACAAGGTATGTAATAGCTAATATGCTTCATGTAACCACCACTGAACCTGTTAGGTCAGGAAGAGGACTACTTTAAGAATCAGTAGAAGCAAATGTCCATCAACAAAGAAATAGATAAAGATTTGGTATACACACACACACACACACACACACACACACACACACACACACAATGGAATATTACTCAGCCATAAAAAAGAATAATGCCATTTGCAGCAACATGGATGGACCTAGAGATTGTTATACTGAGTGAAGTAAGTCAGAGAAAGACAAATATCATATGCTATCATATGTGGAATTTAAAAAAATGGTACAAATGAACTTATTTACAAAACAGAAATAGAGTCATAGATGTAGAAAACAAACTTATGGTTACCAGGGGGGAAAAGGGAGGGGGAGGGATAAATTGAGAGATTGGGATTGACATACACACACTACTATATATAAAATAGATAACTAATAAGAACCTACTGTATTGCACAGAGAACTCTACTCAATAGTCTGTAATGGCCTATATGGGAAAGGAATCTAAGAAAGAGTGGATATATGTATATATATAACTTATTTCCTTTGCTGTACACCTGAAACTAACACAACATTGTAACTCAACTAGACTCCAATAAAAATTTTTAAAAAAAGAATAGGTAGAATATTCCATGCAAGGGCCAGGCCGAACCTCTTCCTTTTTAGTCCACATGCAGGATTTACTTTAAGCATCCCACCTGTGTGTGATCAGCATTCTACTGCCATTTTAAAAAATAATGGCAGGGGGCTTCCCTGGTGGCGCAGTGGTTGCGCGTCCGCCTGCCGATGCAGGGGAACCGGGTTCGCGCCCCGGTCTGGGAGGATCCCGCGTGCCGCGGAGCAGCTGGGCCCGTGGGCCCGTGGGCCATGGCCGCTGGGCCTGCGAGTCCGGAGCCTGTGCTCTGCAGTGGGAGAGGCCACAGTAGAGGGAGGCCCGCATACCACACACACACACACACACACACACACACAAATAATGGCAGATGTAAATCCCCTTGTGTTTTTTCATATGCAAACACTGACTTAAGGAGATTGTTGCTCTCTCCGTTCCCTGGTGCTTCTACCTTAACTGCATACATACAATGCAGGGATAATGTTTTTGGATTACCTTAAAGTTCCAAAAAGGCAAGGGTGTGGAGAAAAGAAAAGCCTTGTACACTGTTGGTGGGAATGTAATTTGGTACAGCCATAATGGGAAACAGTATGCAGGTTCCTCAAAAATTTAATAATAAAAGTACCATATGATCCAGCAAAAAAGTGAAGGAAACAGGACTGTCACTGGGAAGCTGAATCAGGATAATTTAGCAGTGATTGGAAATGCTAATATTTTCCAGTATTAGCATGTTTAATGTTTTGAGCTATTTCTTTTATGCCCCAAATGTGTATTGTTGTTGTTGTAAAACATTTAATCCAGTCCTTAAAAAACTTATTCAACGAACACTTCTTTCTGACCACTCACTACCAATCCTGAGCTGTCAGAGGAAGGGGTGCTCAACAGCCTTAACGCTTCTCTGAAATGGCGTGATCCTGTTTCTCCCTGGATGATGGCACGTAGACATAGGAGACCTGTGACTCCCACAAAGCAGACAGCTGGGTAACATATGTGTCTGTGCTTATGCATGGTCCTTAATGGACACAGCCAGACACTAACAAAGGATTAAGGTGTTGATTCTGTTTTTTTCCAGCATGTACAAAGTTTATAGAAACTATGTTTAAAAAATAACTTGAACTATGAATCATCCCTCCTACATCTTTTTTTACTTCCTTCTAGAATTTGGGCAGTTACTGAATTCCATGTTTATTCTGAGTTTTTAATAAAACAGATTTGCCTTGAGGACTGCCGAAAATACAAAAAGGTTACATAAAGCACAGCGTATCCACTACTTTGTTGTACGTGAAAGCAGTGGAACAAAAACATCAGCTAAGGAGGCAGCTGAGGGATCCATGAGTCATTTGGGTGAAAGATGGTAATACCTGAGCCAGGAATATTGGAGTAGAAATAAGAGGGGAAGGGTGAAACAGGTGTCAGCTTTTCCTCCTCTGCACTCCGAGTATTTATTCCTCGCTTCCACCATTCCCTACACCACACGCCCGCTGCTCCTGCGCTGTCTTAATTCAATGCCCAAAAATGAGGCCCCAGAGTTAAGCTTTTCATCTGTACTTAGTCCTGGATTTAGAGTAGACTGTTATTTCAACTTAAGCTGATAATCAATTATTTGTCAATTTCCATAACATATATTTATAAATGGTTATGAGTCTATCATCTATTTAAAATTCCAGAGAGGAAAGAGTTTTGATTTTTCAAATTATTATAGAGGATTGCACTGCTTTAAAGTTAGATTTGTTTTCCCAATTTATTAGCCATGCTGCACTGGTAGAATTGAAGAATCTTTAAGTGAAAAATAAGATTAGTTGTATCTTTTAACTATTCAGTCTTCTGCTGTGAGCTCTGTGGATAAATGTAAAATGACCCAAGGCAGTGCACATGTGTCCAGGCCCAAGGAAGTTTCTCTCAAGGAATCTAATATTGTGCATTTCCTGGCAGTGTTTCAGTTCTTATGGTGGAGTAAGCCTAGAACACAAATGACTAGGAATTGCTGAATATTAGAGAAATAAGCTTTTTCTTCTGATCACTGCTTGCCCCGTGGTCCATCCTCGTGCTCCTCTGCATCTCGTCTCCATGCTGCCCCTGTTTCTTCCACTGAGTAGTTGAGAATCACAGCAAGTCAGTGATGGTCTTTGTGTAAGTCAAGATGGGGCTCTGAGACAGCTCATTTCCTTATACAGAGCCTTTTCCCTCAAAAGGAAACTGGATGAAGTAGTCAAAATAGTTTCCCATGGTTTCTTGAGCTTGCTTCTAGCTGCAGTTTCTGCTCATTTCCAAGCATGATTTAATACACAGTAGTTTGTTTTGATATCATTACAACGAAGACATAGAATTCTTTATCTCTCTCTACACCTGGAATGACATTAACTAGAGTGGAATGCTAGAGTTTATTAAGCCATTTTTATTTCTACTAATAGCCCAGCAATGGCAGTCAGCCTGTAAAATGCTGGTTACTTTCAGCATTAAACTTCTGCTGCTTTCAAGTCAGGGCTGAAACATCATGGGAGGAGAAGAGAGAATTGGGGCAGAGACAGAATAGGAAAAGATGATAGGATGAAATGGAACAGCTCTACAAATGAGAATATTTGAGCTTTATATTATAGGGTACATTTGTACTCACGGCTCATAATAATCACAATATTTTCAAGGACATTTCTTTTGCTAAAGGTTCTGTTGTCCAAATGAGCATTTACATATTTTACTTGGTTTTAATGCAGCATTTATTGGGATGTTTTCATATTTTCAAAACCCCAATCTTAAAAATTATTTTTGGGGCATCTATACACACACCCTGTAGTGTGTGTGTATGTTTGGTAGGGGGTATGTGTGTGTAGTATGTGTATGCGTGCATGGGTGTATGTGTGTGTAAGGTGTGTATATGTATAAATATGTTCATTTGTATAAGTAGGTGTTTATGTGTGTAAGTGGAAATGTATGTGTACGTTTCTGTTTTTGTGTTTACATGTGTATATACATGTGTACATATGTGAGTATTTGTGTGTAAGTGGGTGTGTATGTGTGTGGATATGTGTGTTTGTAATTCTTTTATGGCATATACATTCAGATGTCACAAATGTGATGCATGTGACAGCGACCACAGGATCAAAGTTTTCATGTTTGTTATATTTTCTGAACACTATAACCTCAACTTTCTGCACCATGTTGCTTGGAAGACATAAAGTTACAAAACGAATGATCTAGTTTGTACATTTGACTAATAATAATCTATTTGTTGACAGCTCCTGTTAACGTGGATGTCATTTTTTCTTGTTCTTATATCAGTCAAGTGGCTTCAGAAAGGTAGTTTTTTATTTTAAAAACATACTAACTTGAACATTATTACAGTTATCAGGTTTGGAAAATATATATCTTCATACCTATGATCATTATCAGTATGCTGAATTCATGTTTCTTTTACTTCTTTTTGTTGTTATTGTTGGAGGCTTTATGTTAAGTGACACAATCGCTGGAGATAAAAGAGTTTTTACTCCATAGCTGCTGAAATCAGAACCAAGAAAAAATGTCCTGGACACAGGTTTTGAGCTATGAGAATGTCTTCAGTCTTGTGATGTCTGCTGAAAAGCATTAAGTGAATGAATTAGGTTTTTAATCTCACAACTGGCTATTTTGAATGGATGAAACATTCTAACTCACATTTTTATAAACCCAGAAATAATTACTTGCATCTTCATTTTTTTCCATTATTAACTGCATTCTAAAATAAATGCTCTGAAATGGAAAAAAACGTGAAATGAGGGACAGCACAGAGTTTTGTGAGCCCCATATATGACAGGGTGTGGAGGGTGGGAGGATCTTCTTTCAGATCCAGATTCAAAATGTCCCTTGATAGAGAGGTTTCCAGATTATAAGAAAAATTTACCAAATGCCACTGGGTTTATTAATTTTATAGTCTTTCTAAGAACTAGTTTTAGCATTGTTAAACCTATGTATGTTTCTTCTTCATTGATTTCTGCCCTCATCTTTATTTTTTCCTTCTTTCTTTTGCTTTAGCTGTTCTTTTTCTTGCTTACACAGATGGATGCTTAGATTATTGTTTTTAAGAAATTCTTTTCAGATATGCACATTTAAAGCTTAATTATAAATGTCCCTCTAAGCCATCCCACAAGTCTTGATTTTCCATTATTTCATTATCATTCCGCTGGTAATATTTTAAAATATCTCTTGCGTTTTATTATTTGACCATTGGATTATTTAGATTGGTGTTTCTAACAATTTTCTGACAGAAGAATGTTTTACTTCCCACTTTGATTATTATTTATTGATAATTATTGATTTCTAACTTAATTCCACTGTGGTCATAGAAAGTACTCCATGATTTCATTCCTTTGAAATTGTGGCGGCTTGATTTATGGAACAGCATTTAGCAATTTTCACATATGTTCTGTGTACATATATGAAAAGAATATGTATTCTGAAGAGTTGGACACAGTTTTCTTCCTAGATGTGTCCATTAGATTCAAGTTCTGTCTAATCTATTCATTTAACCTATCCACTAAGCTCCTAATTTCAGTTATTACATTTGTAAGTCCTAAAATTCCTATTTAATTATTTTATATAGGTTTAGTTCTTGTCTAAATTTCTTAACTCTTTCTTCACCAGACCTGCTTCAGTTATTTTAATTTTATTCTTTGAATGTCAATTGAGTTTTTCATTTTACTGACTATAAATTTTATTTCAAATTTACTTGTTCTTTTTAATTCAATTTTATTTCTTTGTGATTTTCTCTAGACCTTCATTTCTTATTTTGACATATTTAGTCCATTGTCTCATTCATGTTTTACATTTTCACAAATGGTTATGTTTCAGTTTTCTAGTGGCAGAATTTTATTTTATTTATTTATTTTTAAAACTATTCAGATTCTTTTATTTTTTAATTTATTTAACATCTTTATTGGAGTATAAGTGCTTTACAGTGGTGTGTTAGTTTCTGCTGTATAACAAAGTGAATCAGCTATACATATACATATATCCTCATATCTCCTCCCTCCTGCATCTCCCTCCCACTCTCCCTATCCTACCTCTCTAGGTGGTCACAAAGCATCGAGCTGATCTCCCTGTGCTATGCAGCTGCTTCCCATTAGCTATCTTACATTTGGTAGTATATATAAGTCCATGCCACTCTCTCACTTCATCACAGCTTACCCTTCCCCTTCCCTGTGTCCTCAGATCCATTCTCTACATCTGCACCTTTATTCCTGTCCTGCCGCTAGGTTCTTCAGAACTTTTTCTTTTTTTTTTTTATTCCATATATATGTGTTAGCATATGGTATTGCTATTTCTTTCTGACTTACTTCACTTACTTCACTGTGAAGTAAGTGAAGTAAGTCCATCCACCTCACTACAAATAACTCTATTTTGTTTCTTTTTTTGGCTGAGTAATATTCCATTGTATATATGTGCCACATCGTCTTTATCCATTCATCTGTCAATGGACACTTAGGTTGCTTCCATGTCCTGGCTATAGTAAATAGAGTTGCAATGAACATTGCAGTACATAACTCTTCTTGACTTATGGTTCTCTCAGGGTATATACCAGTAGTGGGATTGCTTGATCGTATGGTAGTTTTATTTTTAGTCTTTTAAGGAACTCCATACTGTTCCCCATAGTGGCTGTATCAATTTACATTCCCACCAGTAGTGCAAGAGGATTCCCTTTTCTCCATACCATCTCCAGCATTTCTTGTTTGTAGATTTTTTGATGATGGCCATTCTGACTGGTGTGAGGTGATACCTCATTGTAGTTTTGATTTGCATTTCTCTAATGATTAGCGATGTTGAGCATTCTTTCATGTGTTTGTTGGTCATCTGTATATCTTCTTTGGAGAATTGTTTATTTAGGTCTTCTGCCCATTTTTGGATTGGCTTGTTTGGTTTTTTCATATTGAGCTGCATGAACTGCTTGTATATTTTGGAGATTAATCCTTTGTCAGTTGCTTCATTTGCAAATATTTTCTCCCATTGTGAGCATTGTCTTTTCATCCTGTTTATGGTTTCCGTTGCTGTGCAAAAGCTTTGAAGTTTCATTAGGTCCAATTTGTTTATTTTTGTTTTTATTTCCATTTCTCTAGGAGGTGGGTCAAAAAGGATCTTGCTGTGATTTATGTCATAGAGTGTTCTGCCTATGTTTTCCTCTAAGAGTTTTATAGTGTCTGGCCTTACATTTAGGTATTGAATTCATTTTGAGTTTATTTTTGTATATGGTGTTAAGGAGTGTTCTAATTTATTCTTTTACATGTAGCTGTCCAGTTTTCCCAGCACCACTTACTGAAGAGGCTGTCTTTTCTTTATTGTATATTCTTGCCTCCTTTATCAAAAATAAGGTGACCAGATATGAGTGGGTTTATCTTTGGGCTTTCTATACTGTTCCATTGATCTATATTTCTGTTTTTGTGCCAGTACCATATGTTCTTGATTACAGTAGCTTTGTAGTATAGTCTGAAGTCAGGGAGCCTGATTCCTCCACCTCCGTTTTTCTTTCTCAAGATTGCTTTGGCTATTCGGGGTCTTTTGTGTTTCCATACAAATTGTGAAATTTTTTGTTCTAGTTCTGTGAAAAATGCCAGTGGTAGTTTGATAGGGATTGCATTGAATCTGTAGATTGCTTTGTGTAATATAGTCATTTTCACAATGTTGATTCTTCCAATCCAAGAACATGGTATATCTCTCCATCGATGTGTATCATCTTTAATTTCTTTCATCAGTGTCTTATAATTTTATGCATTCAGGTCTTTTGTCTCCTTAGGTAGGTTTATTCCTAGATATTTTATTCTTTTTGTTGCAATGGTAAATGGGAGTGTTTTCTTAATTTCACTCTCAGATTTTTCATCATTAGTGTATAAGAATGCCAGAGATTTCTGTGCATTAACACTTTCAGATTTTTCATCATTAGTGTATATGAATGCCAGAGATTTCTGTGCATTAATTTTGTATCCTGCTACTTTACCAAATTCATTGATTAGCTCTAGTAGTTTTTGGTAGCATCTTTAGGATTCTCTGTGTATGGTATCAGGACATCTGCAAACAGTGACAGCTTTACTTCTTCTTTTACGATTTGGATTCCTTTTATTTCTTTTTTTCTCTGATTGTTGTGGCTAAAACTTCCAAAACTATGTTGAATAATAGTGGTGAGAATGGACAGCCTTGTCTTGTTCCTGATCTTAGTGGAAATGGTTTCAGTTTTTCACCATTGAGAACGCGGTTGGCTGTGGGTTTCTCATATATGGCCTTCATTATGTTGTGGTAAGTTCCCTCTATGCCTACTTTCTGGAGGGTTTTTATCATAATGGGTGTTGAATTTTGTTGAAAGCTTTTTCTGTGTCTATTGAGATGATCATATGGTTTTTCTCCTTCACTTTGTTAATATGGTTTATCACATTGATGTATTTGCATATATTGAAGAATCCTTGCATTCCTGGGATAAACTCCACTTGAGCATGATGTATGATCCTTTTAATGTGCTGTTGGATTCTTTTTGCTAGTATTTTGTTGAGGATTTTTGCATCTATGTTCATCAGTAATATTGGGTTTTCGTTTTCTTTCTTCCAAAACTATGTTGAATAATAGTGGTGAGAATGGACAGCCTTGTCTTGTTCCTGATCTTAGTGGAAATGGTTTCAGTTTTTCACCATTGAGAACGCGGTTGGCTGTGGGTTTCTCATATATGGCCTTCATTATGTTGTGGTAAGTTCCCTCTATGCCTACTTTCTGGAGGGTTTTTATCATAATGGGTGTTGAATTTTGTTGAAAGCTTTTTCTGTGTCTATTGAGATGATCATATGGTTTTTCTCCTTCACTTTGTTAATATGGTTTATCACATTGATGTATTTGCATATATTGAAGAATCCTTGCATTCCTGGGATAAACTCCACTTGAGCATGATGTATGATCCTTTTAATGTGCTGTTGGATTCTTTTTGCTAGTATTTTGTTGAGGATTTTTGCATCTATGTTCATCAGTAATATTGGGTTTTCGTTTTCTTTAGTTTTCGTTTTCTTTAGTTTTAGTTTCTTTAGTTTGTTTAGTTTCTTTAGTTTTCTTTCTTTGTGACATCTTTGTGTGGTTTTGGTATCAGGGTGATTGTGGCCTCGTAGAATGAGTTTGGGAGTGTTCCTGCCCCTGCTGTATTTTGGAAGAGTTTGAGAAGGATAGGTGTTAGTTCTTCTCTAAATGTGTGATAGAATTTGCCTGTGAAGCCATCTGGTCCAGGGCTTTTGTTTGTTGGAAGATTTTTAATCACAGTCTCAATTTCAGTGCTTGTGATTCGTCTGTTTATATTTTCTCTTTCTTCCTGTTCGGTCTCAGCAGGTCGTGCATTTCTAAGAATTTGTCCATTTCTTCCAGGTTGTCCATTTTATTGGCATAGAGTTGCTTGTAGTAATCTCTCATGATCCTTTGTATTTCTGTAGTCTCAGTTGTTACTTCTCCTTTTTCATTTCTAATTCTATTGATTTGAGTCTTCTCCCTTTTTTTCTTGATGAGTCTGGCTAACGGTTTATCAATTTGTTTATCTTCTCAAAGAAACAGCTTTTACTTTTATTGACCTTTGCTCTGTTTCCTTCATTTCTTTTTCTTTTATTTCTGCTGTGATGTTTACGATTTCTTTCCTTCTGCTAACTTTGGGGGGTTTTTTGTTCTTCTTTCTCTAATTGCTTTAGGTGTAAGGTTAGGTTGTTTGTTTGAGATGTTTCCTGTTTCTCAAGGTAGGATTGTATTGCTATAAACTTCCCTCTTAGAACTGCTTTTGCTGCATCCCATAGGTTTTGGGTCATCATGTTTTCATTGTCATTTTTTTCTAGATATTTTTTTATTTCTTCAGTGATCTCTTGGTTATTTAGTAGTGTATTGTTTGGCCTCCATGTGTTTGTACTTTGTACAGATTTTTTCCTGTAATTGATATCTAGTCTCATAGCACTGTGGTCGGAAAATATACTTAATGCTTTGAATTTACTTAAATTTACTAAGGCTTAATTTGTGACCCAATATATGATCTATCCTGGAGAATGTTCCATGAGCACTTGAGAAGAAGGTGTAATCTGTGGTTTTTGATGAAATGTCCTATAAATATCAATTAAGTCTATCTTTGTTAATGAATCATTTAAAGCTTGTGTTTCCTTATTTATTTTCATTTTGGATGATCTTTCCATTGCTGAAAGTGGGGTGTTAACGTCCCCTACTATGATTGTGCTACTGTTGATTTCCCCTTTTATGGCTGTTAGCATTTGCCTTATGTATTGTGGTGCTCCTTTGTTGGGTGCATAAATATGTACAATTGTTACATCTTCTTCTTGGATTGATCCCTTGATTATTATGTAGTGTTCTTCTTTGTCTCTTATAATCATCTTTATTTTCAAGTCTATTTTGTCTGATATGAGAATTGCTACTCCGGCTTTCTTTTGATTTCCATTTGTATGGAATATCTTTTTCCATCCCCTCACTTTCAGTCTGTATGTGTCCCTAGGTCTGAAGTGGATTGCTTCAGACAGCATATATACAGGTCTTGTTTTTGTATCCATTCAGCCAGTATGTTTTTTGGTTGGAGCATTTAATCCATTTACATTTAAGGTAGTTATCGATATGTATGTTCTTATTCCCATTTTCTTAATTGTTTTGGGTTTGTTATTGTAGTTCTTTTCCTTCTCTTGTGTTTCCTGCCTAGAGAAGTCCCTTTAGCATTTGTTGTAAAGCTCTTATGGTGGTGCTGAATTCTCTTAGCTTTTGCTTGTCTGTAAAGGTTTTAATTTCTCTCTCCAATTTGAATGAGATCCTTGCTGTTTAGAGTAATCTTGGTTGTAGATTTTTCCCTTTTATCATTTTAATTATCTCCTGCCACTGCCTTCTTGCTTGCAGAATTTCTGCTGAAAGATCAGCTGTTAACCTTATGGGGATTCCCTTGTATGTTATTTTTTGTTTTTCCCTTGCTGCTTTTAATATTTTTTTCTTTGTATTTAATTTTTGATAGTTTGATTAATATGTGTCTTGGCCTGTTTCTCCTTGGATTTATCCTGTATGGGACTCTTTGCACTTCCTGGACTTGATTAACTATTTCCTTTCCCATATTAGGGACGTTTTCAACTATAATCTCTTCAAATATTTCCTCAGCCCCTTTCTTTTTCTCTTCTTCTTCTGGGACCCTTATAATTCGAATGTTGGTGCATTTAATGTTGTTCCAGAGGACTCTAAGAGTGTCGTCAATTCATTTCATTCTTTTCACTTTATTCTGCTCTGTGGTAGTTATTTCCACTATTTTATCTTCCAGGTCA
The DNA here is from genome assembly GCF_002837175.3 of Physeter macrocephalus. Classification (NCBI taxonomy): domain Eukaryota; kingdom Metazoa; phylum Chordata; class Mammalia; order Artiodactyla; family Physeteridae; genus Physeter; species Physeter macrocephalus. The sequence goes on along the minus strand of NC_041222.1, from coordinate 90,392,980 downwards.
CTTGTCAGTTCTTCTTCCATTGATTCCTTCTAGGAAATTTTTCGTTTCATTTATTGTGTGTGTTAATCATTTTTGTTTGCTCTTTAGTTCTTCTAGGTCCTTGTTAAACCTTTCCTGTATTTTCTCCATTCTGTGTCCCAGAGTTTGGATCATCCTTACTATCATTACTCTGAATTATTTTTCAGGTAGACTGTCTATTTCCTCTTCATTTGTTTGGTCTGGTGGGTTTTTACCTTGCTCCTTCAAATTCTGTGTTTCTCTGTCTTCTCATTTTGCTTAACTTACTGTGTTTGGGATCTCTTTTTTGCAGGCTGCAGGTTCATAGTTCCCCTTGTTTTTGGTGTCTGCCCCCATTGGCTAAGGTTGTTTCAGTGGGTTGTTGAGGATTCCTGGTGGAGGAGACTAGTGCCTGTGTTCTGGTGGATGAGGCTGGATCTTGTCTTTCTGGTGGGCAGGACCGCGTCCAGTTGTGTGTTTTGGCATGTCTATGTCCTCATTATGATTTTAGGCAGCCTCTCTCCTAATGGGTGGGGTTGTGTCCCTGTCTTGCTAGTTGTTTGGCCTAGGGTGTCCAGCACTGTAGCTTGCTGGTCATTGAGTGGAGCTGGGTCTTAGCATTGAGACAGAGATCTCTGAGAGAGCTTCCGCTGTTTGATATTACGTGGAGCTGGGAGGTCTTTGGTGGACCAATGTCCTGAACTTGGCTCTCCCACCTCAGAGGCACTACCCTGACACCCGGTTGGAGCACCGAGACCCTGTCAGCCACATGGCTGCTGAGCCCCTTCGAGCTGCTGCCTGCTCGCTGCCTCTGGAGGTGTGGGGACGTCCCCCCGGATCCCAGTCCTTGTTTAGCAGCTTTGCTTCGTGAGCTTTCAGACTCTGAGCATTTTTTTTTTCCAAACTGTGTCCCCACACCAACTGGATTTGCCTAGGTCCGACTTAGATACCCCAGAGTTTTAATTCTCTTTCCTTCATAGAATCCTTGTGCTGTTTTCATTGCTTTTTTTCTTTTTTATTCAAATTCTTCTTCAGTGCTTTTGATTGATTTGTCTTTATAGAAGTCTTCTATGATTTATGTTGGTTCTGGGATTTGACTTGACCCTATTAAGTGTACTAAGTTAGCTTTATTCCAGTAATGCAAAGCTAGTTTTGTATTTAAAAATCAATCAGTGTGGGCTTCCCTGGTGGCGCAGCGGTTGCGCATCCGCCTGCCGATGCAGGGGAACCGGGTTCGCGCCCCGGTCTGGGAGGATCCCACATGCCGCGGAGCAGCTGGGCCCGTGAGCCATGGCCGCTGAGCCTGCGCGTCCGGAGCCTGTCCTCCGCAACGGGAGAGGCCACAGCAGAGGGGGGGGCGCACACCACACAAAAAAAAAAAAAAAAAAAAAAAAAAAAATCAATCAGTGTAATCTACTATGGTAACAGTATAAAGAAGAAAGACAGGATGATCCTATCAATTGATGCAGAACAATCATTGGAGAATAATCAATACCCAGTCTCTTAGAAAACTAACATCCTCAAGCTGATAAAGAACATCTATAAAAATCTCTACGGATAGCATCATACTTAATGACTGAACATTTTCCCTGTAAGATCAGGAATAAGTCTCAGTACCCTTTGGGGGGGCTTCACAGTGAGTCTGTGAATTAAACTATTAGGTGATTTAGCACACAATTAAATTTTGTGTTTAATTTTCAGCAGTATCAGTCTTGTGGCTACAAGAATTAGGAGATGTTCTTTTAGGGATGACACGGAAGCCATCTGGTTCTCAGACCATCTGAGCTGAGAATTAAAACACCTGAGCTTGTTCTTTTTAATATATAAATAATTATACTCGAATTAATTCATCCCACACCACAGTCGTCATCACTGCTGTAGTGGTCAAGGGCAACAGTCACTTGGGCTCCCAAAGCACATGTTTCAGTTGGTGCATCATCACAATTAACCGTGGGTGGTTAGTGTGGATAAATTAAATTTTATGTCACTGCATGCCATGGATTACTAGCATCTTATCTTCCATTAGGCAGGAGCTCAGCACCGTGCCAAGCTCAACAGCATGAGCAAACTAACTCCCAAACCCATCTTTATGGTTTATCTTCTAACACCACTCTTGCTATCAAGTTGGACCCAATCAGGAGACAGAAACTACACAGATGTAAACAGGGGAAATATAAGGAATTATTATACCATGATAGGAAAATAACTCTAGAAATGGAAGGAGAACTCGAAAGGGTACCTTAGGACTTAGGAAGAGGACCCAAGGCAGGACAAACTTGGAAGGGGAATTTGGCCCTTGTTGAATAAGATGTGGTTACAGACCACCACTGGAGAGAAGTTTACTGAATTGCCCAAGCTAGAGCTGGTCCGTAGTCACTGAAAAAAGCAAGAATAACACTCTGGGTGGGACACACATGAGCAGAAGCTTGTAGGCAGGCATGCAGAGGGAGTTGGGGCACTACCGTAGACACTTTTGGAACTTGGAGTTAGATTGGCCTTGGTCTGCAGAAACCAAGCATACTTACATGTATGGCTCAGGCCAGGGTGGTTCTGGTCCACTGTTTGGAATGAAGATCAAGTGATTAGCTTACACCAGCTTGGTGTGGCTTACCTAGTTGAGAAGTGGGTGCTAGGGAGCCATGACCTGGTCTGGGGCAGTGCTTTGCTCTCTGGGGCTCCCTGCTGTTCTGCTGTTGCCTGAATCAAGAGTTGGAGAAAAAGTGCTGTGTAAGCCACACCCTGAGGCATGGAGCACTGGAGAAAACTGTATAGTCAATAGTAAAGAGAAAATCATACCCTCCAAGAGGCTGGTGAATGAGCATAAGGAACCATGAAGGAAAACTTCTTATTCCTGCAGTGTCTCTCCAGAGCACTCTCCTGACAAAACTTAACATCAAGCCAGCTGGCAAGGAAAACATTTAAAATGTCCAACTACCTTGTCTCGGATTAGGCAATTAAGTAAACATTTGTAGTGGAGAATCATTAAATTGATAACTGGCACACCACACCTTTTTTACCTTGTACCATTTCTCTCTCTGTCTCTCTCTCTCTCGCACACACACACCTCATATATGTACTTATGTAAGTGTATGTAGTGTCTAAATGAAAAATTAAAATATATAATTTTCAATAAAGTATGCTCAGCCATAAGTATGTTAAAGCCATCATGCAGTGGTCAGATGCATTCATCTATAAGGGGAATAACTATGAATGTGGTGTTGAGTGCAGAATGATGCAGGGGTCTTGGCTTAAATACCTCAGGGTCACCGGTGAAGTAATTTTTCCAGAATGCAAACAACCGTTGATAAATTTCAGACAAATAAAGAATTATCATTTGATATAAGTGGCAGTTGCATTCCCGGAAATTTCTACATATATTATACACGTGTAAAAATCATTTATAAATACACAAAACAGAGTTGGTACTAGATTCTTGCTGTAGTGTAAGGGCCTGACAGTAAGCTTTTGATTGCCGAGGGATCCATTTCAAGACATCCTTCTTGAATAAGCATATGAATAAGCTGTAGGACACAGCTCCAGCAAAACAACCAGATAAGGAATTAGGCTGCCCTCACTCATGAATTTCCCCTTTCAGATAGCCCTGCATAACGCAGATAACTGACCACTTGAGTGATCCCATCTCTTCCTCCCTGTGCCCTAATTCCCATTCTTATGCTTTAAATTAGCTAATAAGGAGTGAACCTGCAAAATTCTAGATATCCCACCCTCTGACCCTAATAAATGCAGAGCCTCAGGTCCCCACTCTCTCCTTCTCAACCCACTACTTTGCTGTGTGGCCCTCAGGCATGCTGTGTATCCTTTAGGACCTGTGAGTAATAAATATTATTTCTCAAAATTCCCTGATGGTTTTTGCTAAGATGTGTCCTGCAATCATAACAAGAACTACAAGGGCCATTCTAGCCACAGCAGTGGCCTGATTGGGGGAACTGTCTTTGGGGCTTGTTATGAGCAGTACGGACCCAGGTGAGTTCCTCAGGTATTTCTAGACAAGAGCATCATTATCAAAAGGCTGTGACAGTCACAACATATGTAAATACAGTGTTTTCACCCATATGAATGTATATTTGAACAATCAGAAGTTGACTGTGATAATTCCATGTGTGACAGGATGTGAAGTATCCCTGACCCTTTTCCACTCAGTGCCTATCACTGGGCCAAACACACATAATTTCGTTACTTTTCCAAATCACCCATGAGTTTCAGTCCTCCACAACCCTTGGGAACCACTGCTCTACCTTCTCCATGCCTCTTTGCATTGCACTCCTGCTTTCTTTCAGGTTCCCTTTTGGCACTGAGTGTCTGTCTTCTTACCTATGATGTTTGTACTTCAGAAAGAAGCTTGGTGGTAAAGAGGATGGCTCCCCATTACCACAAATTATGCTGATACCACAGGGAAACACACGTGGATCAGCCTGGCAGCCCTCCTTTCTCTGCATGTCATGACTGAGGAAGATCAGGACTGTGTTCTGATCCTCACCATTCCTCTATTGCAACCCATTTTTTTCTTCAAAGATGCTGTTAAATCTTTCATTAACGTTGTTTTGCCTGCATACTGTGATTTTTTTTTTCTTGGCTTTGGAGTCAAACTGAACTGAGTTGAAATATGGATGTATGGTTTTCAGCAAAAGAAACAGCCAATCCACAATATTGTTTGAGACAAGACTATACCAACACCAATTATTTTAACTACATTGAGAGGGAGAGAGGTTACTTTCATTTTACAAAGGGTAAACTTTATTTTATTTTAATTTTTATTTTATATTGGAGTATAGTTGATTAACAATGTTGTGTTAGTTTCAGGTGTACCACAGAGTGAAACAGTTATACATATGTATCTATTCTTTTTCAAATTCTTTTCCTATTTAGGTTATTATAGAATATTGAGCAGAATTCCCTGTGCTGTACAGTAGGTCCTTGTTGGTTAGCTATTTTAAATATAGTAGTGTGTACATGTCAATCCCAAATTCCCAGTCTGCCCCCCCGCCCACACACTTCCTCCACTGGTAACCATAGTTTGCTAAGTCTGTGAGTCTGTTTCTATTTAGTAAATAAGTTCATTTGTGTCATTTTTTTTTAAGATTCTGCATATAAGCGATATCATATGATATTTGTCTTTTTGTCTGACTTACTTCACTTAGGATGATAATCTCCAGGCCCATCTGTATTGCTGCAAATGACACTATTTTGTTCCTTTTAATGCCTGAGTGATATTCCATCGTATATATGTACCACATCTTCTTTATCCATTCATCTGTTGTTGGACATATAGGTTACTTCCATGTTTTGGCTATTGTAAACAGAGCTGCAGTGAACATTTTGGTGCACGTATCCTTTCGAACCATGTTCTCCAGATACATGCCCAAGAGTGGGATTGCTGGATCGTATGGTAGTTCTATTTTTAGTTTCTTAAGGAACCTCCATACTGTTCTCCATAGTGGCTGTACCAAGTTACATTCCTACCAACAGTGTAGGAGGGCTCCACGAAGGATAGACTTTAACAAGAAGGAACATTTGGTTTGGTTACCAAAAATAAGTATGTACATACACACATATATACATTTACCACAGGCTTCCAGTCTGAGTAACATGACCCTCCTAAAAACTGTTTTTTGCTGATGGTACTCCAATTTATAATTGTGTTTATGCAAATGGTTCCAATGAACTTTAAGACTTTTGTTGAGCAAAAAGGGAAAAGAAACACATGTATACTGTACCCAAAGATGAGAACTTGCTGCTTTTTAATTCCTCATGCAGTTCTAAATATTCTTTATGGCCTTCATTCCCAAAGGCAATCAATGATTATGCAGACATGCACATGACACTCCATGGGAGCTACCCTTTCAGGAACTTGGTTTTGAGCTGTAAAGACTCCCACTGTGTCTCCTGAAGGTCATGGTAGATGTTTAAATCACAAATACAGCTGTGTGATTGCTTAATTCTCCTAAGAAGCATCTGTCTTTTGACTTTTACTTATATATGTTTTTTTTTAAGTGTCTTAAAGAAGGCTGAGACATTGTAGGCCCTTTGGGTACTTTGAATTTTTTGTAAAGTGTTAATGATACTTTATAATAATGACATCAAATGAAATGACATTTGATCACACACAAAAAATTTTAACTTATACTTTTTAATTCATTTAATGGCTTTCAATGGACTTCCAAAACTTCTAGAGAACTATACAGAAAATGACACTTTAAAATGAAAATACATCACGCTGTGTTTGTCATAAATATGTTATCAAAATATAAGAAAATCTATTAGTGGGGAAAGAAAAGTAGAAGAATGTCAAAAAGTTGTGTGAAAAAGATCATATGTAGTTCTTTGCTCAGTCATCCATCTGCGTTTTAAGAGAGACACTGAATATTTCTAAAATAAAGTGACCCACATGGTAGACTATCTAGAAACAAAGTCAAGTGATTATTAATTTAAGGAAGTGCATGTGTTTAAAATACAGAATAGAAAATAAAATTGGGGCCAATTTTGAAAATTGCATAAATTTTGGAAGCAAATTTCATCACAATAGTTCTTCTTTTTTTTTAACATCTTTATTGGAGTATAATTGCTTTACGATGGTGTGTTAGTTTTTGCTTTATAAGAAAGTGAATCAGTTATACACATACATATGTTCCCATATCTCTTCCCTCTTGCGTCTGCCTCCCTCCCACCCTCCCTATCCCACCCCTCTAGGTGGTCACAAACCACCGAGCTGATCTCCCTGTGCTATGCAGCTGCTTCACAGTAGCTATCTATTTTACGTTTGGTAGTGTATATATGTCCATGCCACTCTCTCACTTTGTCACAGCTTACCCTTCCCCCTCCCCATTTCCTCAAG
>NC_041222.1:90385101-90385917 GCF_002837175.3 Physeter macrocephalus | reverse complement strand
ATGTGTTTGTTGGCGATCTGTATATCTTCTTTGGAGAAATGTCTATTTAGGTCTTCTGCCCGATTTTGGATTGGGTTGTTTGTTTCTTTGTTCTTGAGCTGAGTGACCTGCTTGTAAATTTTGGAGTTTAATCCTTTGTCAGTTGCTTCATTTGCAACTCTTTTCTCCCATTCTGAGGATTGTCTTTTGGTCTTGTTTATGGCATCCTTTGCTGTGCAAAAGCTTTGAAGTTTCATTAGGTCCCATTTGTTTATTTCTGTTTCTAATTCCATTTCCCTAGGAGGTGGGTCAAAAAGTATCTTACTGTGATGTATGTCATAGAGTGTTCTGCCTATGTTTTCCTCTAAGAGTTTTATAGTGTCTGGCCTTACATTTAGGTCTTGAATCCATTTTGAGTTTATTTTTGTGTATGGTGTTAGGGAGTGTTCTAATTTCATACTTTTACATGTACCTGTCCAGTTTTCCCAGCACCGCTCATTGAAGAGGCTGTCTTTTCTCCACTGTTTGTTCTTGCCTCCTTTATCAAAGATAAGGTGACCATATGTGCATGGGTTTATCTCTGGGCTTTCTATCCTGTTCCATTGATCTATATTTCTATTTTTGTGCCAGTACCATACAGTCTTGATTACTGTAGCTTTGTAATATAGTCTGAAGTCATGGAGCCTGATTCCTCCACCTCCATTTTTCTTTCTCAATATTGCTTTGGCTATTCGTGGTCTTTGTGTTTCCATACAAATTGTGAAATTTTTTGTTCTAGTTCTGTGAAAAATGCCAGTGGTAGTTTGATAGGGATTGCATTGAATCTGTAGATTGCTT
>NC_041222.1:90383222-90384192 GCF_002837175.3 Physeter macrocephalus | reverse complement strand
CCTCCTTTATCAAAGATAAGGTGACCATATGTGCATGGGTTTATCTCTGGGCTTTCTATCCTGTTCCATTGATCTATATTTCTATTTTTGTGCCAGTACCATACAGTCTTGATTACTGTAGCTTTGTAATATAGTCTGAAGTCATGGAGCCTGATTCCTCCACCTCCATTTTTCTTTCTCAATATTGCTTTGGCTATTCGTGGTCTTTGTGTTTCCATACAAATTGTGAAATTTTTTGTTCTAGTTCTGTGAAAAACGCCAGTGGTAGTTTGATAGGGATTGCATTGAATCTGTAGATTGCTTTGGGTAGTAGAGTCCTTTTCACAATGTTGATTCTTCCAATCCAAGAACATGGTATATCTCTCCGTTTGTATCATGTTTAATTTCTTTCATCAGTGTCTTATAATTTTCTGCATACAGGTCGTCTGTCTCCTTAGGTAGGTTTACTCCTAGATATTTAATTATTTTTGTTGCAATGGTAAATGGGAGTGTTTTCTTGATTTTACTTTCAGATTTTTCATCATTAGTGTATAGGAATGCCAGAGATTTCTGTGCATTAATTTTGTATCCTGCTACTTTCCCAAATTCATTGATTAGCTCTAGTAGTTTTTGGTAGCATCTTTAGGATTCTCTATGTATGGTATCATGTCATCTGCAAACAGTGGCAGCTTTACTTCTTTTACGATTTGGATTGCTTTTATTTCTTTTTCTTCTCTGATTGCTGGGTCTAAAACTTCCAAAACTATGTTGAATAATAGTGGTGAGAGTGGGCAACCTTCTCTTGTTCTTGATCTTAGTGGAAATGGTTTCCGTTTTTCACCATTGAGGACGATGTTGGCTGTAGGTTTGTCATATATGGCCTCTATCATGTTGAGGAAAGTTGCCTCTATGCCTAGTTTCTGCAGGGTTTTTATCATAAATCGGTGTTGAATTTTGTCAAAAGCTTTCTCTGCTTCTATTGAGATGATCA
>NC_041222.1:90342081-90383057 GCF_002837175.3 Physeter macrocephalus | reverse complement strand
GTTGTTACGTCTCCTTTTTCATTTCTAATTCTATTGATTTGAGTCTTCTCCCTTTTATTCTTGATGAGTCTGGCTAATGGTTTATCAATTTTATTTATCTTCTCAAAGAACCAGCTTTTAGTTTTATTGATCTTTGCTATTGTTTCCTTCATTTCTTTTTCATTTATTTCTGATCTGATCTTTATGATTTCTTTCCTTCTGCTAAATTTGGGGTTTTTTTGTTCTTCTTTCTCTAGTTGCTTTAGGTGCAAAGTTAGGTTGTTTATACGAGATGTTTCCTGTTTCTTAAGGTAGGATTGTATTGCTATAAACTTCCCTCTTAGAACTGCTTTTGCTGTATCCCATAGGTTTTGGGTCGTCGTGTCTCCATTGTCATTTGTTTCTAAGTATTTTTTGATTTCCTCTTTGATTTCTTCAGTGATCACTTCGTTATTAAGTAGTGTATTGTTTAGCCTCCATGTGTTTGTATTTTTTACACATCTTTTCCTGTATTTGATATCTAGTCTCAGAGCACTGTGGTTGGAAAAGATACTTGATATGCTTTCAATTTTCTTAAATTTGCCAAGGCTAGATTTGTGACCCAATATATGATCTATCCTGGAGAATGTTCCGTGAGCACTTGAGAAAAATGTGTATTCTGTTGTTTTTGGATGGAATGTCCTATAAATATCAATTAAGTCCATCTTGTGTAATGTATCATTTAAAGCTTGTGTTTCCTTATTTATTTTCATTTTGGATGATCTGTCCATTGGTGAAAGTGGGGTGTTCAAGTCCCCTACTATGATTGTGTTACTGTCGATTTCCCCTTTTCTGGCTGTTAGTATTTGCCTTATGTATTGAGGTGCTCCTATGTTTGGTGCATATATAGTTAAAATTGTTATATCCTCTTCTTGGATCGATCCCTTCACCATTAGGCAGTGTCATTCTTTGTCTCTTGTAATAGTCTTTATTTTAAAGTCTATTTTGTCTGATATGAGAATTGCTACTCCAGCTTTCTTCTGATTTCTGGTTTGGTGGTGGTGAACTCTCTCTGCTTTTGCTTGTCTGTAAAGGTTTTAATTTCTCCATCAAATCTGAATGAGATCCTTGCTGGGTAGAGTAATCTTGGTTGTAGATTTTATCCTTCATCACTTTAAATATGTCCTTCCTCTCCCTCTGGCTTGTAGAGTTTCTGCTGAAAGATCAGCTGTTAACCTTATGGGGATTCCCTTGTGTGTTATTTGTTGATTTTCCCTTGCTGCTTTTAATATGTTTTCTTTGTATTTAATTTTTGATCGTTTGATTAATATGTGTCTTGACGTGTTTCTTCTTGGATTTATCCTGTATGGGACTCTCTGTGCTTCCTGGACTTGATTAACTATTTCCTTTCCTATATTAGGGAAGTTTTCAACTATTGTCTCTTCAGATATTTTCTCAGTCCCTTTCTTTTTCTCTTCTTCGTCTGGAACCCCCATAATTCAAATGTTGGTGGTGCATTTAATGTTGTCCCCAGAGGTCTCTGAGACTGTCCTCAGTTCTTTTCATTCTTTTTTCTTTATTCTGCTCTGCAGTAGTTATTTCCACTATTTTATTTTCCAGGTCACTTATCCGTTCTTCTGCCTCAGTTATTCTGCTATTGATCCCTTCTAGAGTATTTTTAATTTCATTTATTGTGTTGTTCATCATTGCTTGTTTCCTCTTTAATTCTTCTAGGTCATTGTTAAATGTTTCTTGCATTTTCTCTATTTCCAAGATTTTGAATCATCTTTACTATCATTATTCTGAATTCTTTTTCAGGTGCACTGCCTATTTCCTCTTTTTTATTTGTTTGGTCTGGTGGGTTTTTACCTTGCTCCTTCATCTGCTGTGTGTTTTTCTGTCTTTTCATTTTGCTTATCTTACTGTGTTTGGGGTCTCCTTTTCACAGGCTGTAAGTTCATAGTTCCTGTTGTTTTTGGTGTCTGTCCCCAGTGGCTAAGGTTGGTTCAATGGGTTTTGTAAGCTTCCTGGTGGAGGGGACTAGTGCCTGTGTTCTGGTGGGTTAGGCTGGAGTTTGTCTTTCTGGTGGGCAGGTCCACGTCTGGTGGTTTGTTTTGGGGTGTCTGTGGCCGTATTATGATTTTAGGTAGCCTCTCTGCTAATGGATTGGGCTGTGTTTCTGTCTTGCTAGTTGTTTGGCATAGGGTGTCCAGCACTGTAGCTTGCCGGTCGTTGAGTGAAGCTGGGTCTCGGTATTGAGATGGAGATCTCTGGGTGATTTTCGCCATTTGATATTACGTGGAGCTGGGAGGTCTCTTGTGGACCAGTGTCCTGAAGTTGGCTCTCGCATCTCAGAGGCACAGCACTGACTCCTGGCTGGAGCACCAAAAACCTTTCATCCACACGGCTCAAAATAAAAGGGAGAAAAAATAGAAAGAAAGAATGAGGATAAAATTAAGTAGGAGAAAATAAAATAACGTTATTAAAAAATAAAAAGTAATTATGAAAAAAATTTTAAAAAGGAAAAAAAATGGACGGACAGAACCCTAGGACGACAAATGGTGAAAGCACATCTCTACAGACAAAATCTCACACAGAAGCATACACATACACACTCACAAAAAGAGGAAAAGGGGAAAAAATAATACATACTGCTCCCAAAGTCCACCTCCTCAATTTGGGATGATTCGTTGTCTATTCAGGTATTCCACAGATGCAGGCTACATCAGGTTGACTGTGGATATTTAATCCGCTGCTCCTGAGGCTGCTGGGAGAAATTTCCCTTTCTGTTCTTTGTTCGCACAGCTCCTGGGGTTCACCTTTGGATATGGCCCCGTCTCTGCGTGTAGGTCGCCTGAGGGCGTCTGTTCTTCGCTCAGACAGGACGGGGTTAAAGGAGCCGCTGATTCGGGGGTCTGGCTCACTGAGGCCGGGGGGAGGGAGGGGTATGGAATGCGGGGTGAGCCTGCGGCGGCAGAGGCCAGCCTGACGTTGCACCAGCCTGAGGCGCGCCGTGCGTTCTCCCAGGTAAGTTGTCCCTGGATCCCGGGACCCTGGCAGTGGCGGGCTGCACAGGCTCCCGGGAGGGGAGGTGTGGAGAGTGACCTGTGCTCGCACACAGGTTTCTTGGTGGCTGCAGCAGCAGCGGCCTTAGCGTCTCATATCTGTCTCTGGGGTCCGCGCTGATAGCCGCGGCTCGTGCCCGTCTCTGGAGCTCCTTTAAGCAGCGCTCTTAATCCCCTCTCCTCACGTACCAGGAAACAAAGAAGCAAGAAAAAGTCTCTTGCCTCTTCGGCAGCTCCAGACTTCTCCCAGACTCCCTCCCGGCTAGCCGTGGTGCACTAACCCCTTCAGGCTGTGTTCACGCAGCCAACCCCAGTCCTCTCCCTGGGATCCGAGCGAAGCCCTGAGCCTCAGCTCCCAGCCCCCACCCGCCCCTGTGGGTGAGCAGACAAGCCTCTCGGGCTGGTGAGTGCTGGTCGGCAGCGATCCTCCATGCGGGAATCTCTCTGCTTTTCCCTCCGCACCCCTGTGGCTGCACTCTTCTTCGTGGCTCCCAAGCTCCCGCCTTCGCCACCTGCTGTCTCCGCCCGCGAATGGGCTTCCTAGTGTGTGGAAACCTTTCCTCCTTCACAGCTCCCTCCCACAGGTGCAGGTCCCGTCCCTATTCTTTTGTCTCTGTTTTTTATTCTTTCTTTTGCCCTATCCAGGTATGTGTGGAGTTTCTTGCCTTTTGGGAGGTCTGAGGTCCTCTGCCAGCATTCAGTGGGTGTTCTATAGGAGCAGTTCCACGTGTAGATGTATTTCTGATGTATCTGTGGGGAGGAAGGTGCTCTCCACCTCTTACTCTTCCACCATCTTCTCAAGTCTGCACAATAGTTATTGTTTTGTAACAATTAGGTCAGTCCAAAAGGGAGATAGTGTATTCCTTATTGTATGAATTTAAGAAAAGGCTTTTTCTTTTCCTCCAGGAGTCATAGATGTTGTATTGAATATAAGCTTTAGCTGGAACATCAAGCCAATGCTTTTCACGTTTCCTTTTAATGTTTGTGTTCGGTGTTTTTTATCGGGATCAGTATGGAGCCTCCCTCGTGGTAGATCTGCAGTATTTCTTTACTTCTGCTGTGAATTCATGTCATTTATGTTTATCAATGGTTCTTGATTCATGGGATGCTCATTTTCATGTAATAAAACACAGATATTAGGCACTTTATGTATGTTGCATCTGGGTAATTCCCAACTGCATTGTTTATCATCAATGCAAGTGTCACATTGCCTGAGATACCTTCTCCAGCTCTCTCAGTCAGAGCAACTGGATACCTTCTCTGTTGCCTTTAGAACTTTGGAAAATTCATACATACACAGAGATCTAATATGCACGCACACATCTATACATATAAACATGCATGTACATGTGTCTGTATCCACCCATGTAAATATTTTACTTATTCTTTCTTTCAATAAGTTTTTTCATATTTGTTTGTGTGATTTTTAACAACAATAACAGAACCCTATGGGGTTAAGCATACCATAGGCAGACTTTAAAGCAGAGTGTGAATATCTTAAAATTAACATATTATAAAGATGGAAAATATAATATGAAAATTGAACAAAGCAACTTGATAATTCCAGAATAAATGCTTAAGGATTATGTGACTTCCATAATACAATGAAATAACACTTTCAGATATGTACAATAAAGTTTTCTGATTCTCTAAAACAAAAAAAGGATTACATGGCTTCTAATAAATGTGTCCCTTGCCTCCTTTTTTTTTCCGAGTTAAGTTTTATTTGGGGCAAAATGAGGACTGCAGACCGAGAGACAGCATTTCAGACAGCTCTGAGAAGCTGCTCCGAGGAGGCAAGGCGGGGAGCCAGGTTATGTAGAAGTTTTGTAACAAAGGGCAGGTAGTCTGAACATCAAAAGATTATTGCTAATTAAGGAAAATCAGATACCTCAAGTTAAGGAATTTAGTGCTTTTCTCTCTGAATCATGTGACTATACTATGCACACCACAACTTTTTGCCAAGCTATCAAATACATATTAGGGCTTTGTTTTCTTGCTTGATTGTTTATATATCCATAGCTATTTCCGTGTTCTTGCCAAGTTCCAGCTTGTGTTACACTTACATTTCTTTAAGACTTTAGAATAGTATTATCGTGTCATCAACAATAACTCAATTTCAGCTTTTTGTAGAAAAGGTGAAATTGAGTTATTGTTGATGACACGGTAATACTTTAGAATAATATTTCTTATGGAATCAGGAAAGCTGAAATTGAGTTATTGTTGATGACAAGGTAATACTATGCTAATAAAACACTAAAGGCACCCTGCATCCTTGATACAAATTAAAAGATAGATCAAATGCCTTTGAAGAGGAAAGTCCACCCTCTTTCTCTGAAATAGACAAGAAGAAATACTATCTACTAAGGAATGTGAAAGAGAGATTTTGATTTGTAATGAATATATCATTTTGGTAGTGTGCTTTGGTATCATTAAGTATTCATTTAGTTTCTTACTGATTTACTCAGCCCCCATTATTGTCTGCCATATGCATTACCCCATGTTAGATGCTGCAGTGGAGAGGGGTGATAGCAAAGACGAATTGGGAAAGTGGAAATTAACAGTGTACCAAAGAAAACTTAAAGGTCTGCAGAAAATCATAAGGACATCTGGAAGAGGTGGTCACTTGCTCTGGCTTGAGGGAGCTGGAGAAAGCATTTCAGGTGAGGCCATGCACATCTTGGTCCAAACATTGCAGTGCGACTTCACCAGGTGAAAAGGATAGGTATTCCTAGAAGACACACTAGAAATCACACAGTGGGGAGAGAAAATCAACAGCAACAAAAATATAACAGTGCATTAGGCAATAATAAAGGTTTTCAAAATGACTAGTCATAGGGTTTGGGAAGAATTGCAAGACAAGGTGACTAACAAAAGAGATAAGACCACACTGTATAAGTTTTTGTTGTTGTTTGCTTCATAATTCCTAAAGAAAATGGCAGAGTCAGCCAGTACAGTAAAATGTAATGTTTATAGTCAAAGAGGTCTCAAGGTAGGGTAAGAAGCAACAGTAGAGCTCTGGTCTGCAGTGTCATGCATTCCAACTGCCTTTTCTGTGCTTTTTTTTCCTTTTGTGCTCTCTGCAAGTCACTTAGTGTTCTTATCTTATCTTCCGTGTTTCCTCTTCTTAAAAACATCCGGCAAACCCAATTCACCCTAAGATGTAGAGCCCCAGAATGAGGGCCATGCTAAGCCACAAGAAATGACACACAGATTATGAAATCAGGATTATTAAAGTAATACCACTGGGGAGAAAGAAGGTCGTGTCTCTGCTAATTACCGACATCCAAAGGGATTATGAACTCCTACATTTTTCCTCAGTGGCGTTACTTAACACACATTTCTACAGTGAGGCAGGAGCAGAGGTAATCATCCTCAGAGATGTAGTTGTGAACATATTCTTAGTTCTAACACACCACTCCTACTTATCCTGCTCTCCCAATTCACTTGGCCACATGACTTGTTTTGACACTACAGGCCATTGGGTACCAACCATCACGGATTAGTCTGTGAATATGTTTTCTACTTTAGATGCCTAATTTCTCATTCGTTATTTGCTTTGTTCCCTTCTATGTCCAATCACTCTCCTATCTGTTTTCTCTAGTCTCTAAAAACTTGACAGTAAATTTATGGTAATTAAAATTTTATTTGATTTTTATTACTTCATAAATTTAACTTACATATCACAACAAAGTACTTTGTGAGCAGAGTGGAAGGTCATTGCAATAAGGAAGTTGAGGGGCACTAAAAAGAGATTTTGTGGAAAATGTAATGTTTAACCCGATATACCTGTAGGTAAGATTATAAGGTGACAGAAGAGGGAGTGTCAGGCAAGAAGTTTGGAAGCCAGTAGGATTAGGGGTATTTAAGAATGTCATAACCAGGTGGCTTGAAACTGTCATAAAATGGAATAATCAACCATTGTCACTGGTTGGGTTCTCTGGAAGTAGATGTTGAGGATGGGGTGTGGTGTGCAGAATATTTAAGAAGAATCAACACCCAATGAAAGACAAAAACAAGGATTGCCTCAGGAATAAAAATGATAAAACTTTTAGAAATTATTAGTGTAAGCCACTGTTAATAGATTAAAAGAGACATGATACTTTTGATTATCTCAGTATTTACAGAAAACGGCACATGATACCATTTAACATCCTTTCGTAGTAACCAGAACAACAACGTAAACCTCAGCAGACTAGAAATGAAAAGATACTTATTTTAACTTGATAAAGACAAAAATCAAAAAACAAAACAAAATAAACATCATACTGGAAGGTGAAGGGTTTAAACCATTTCTTTTAAAATTGGGAACATGAAAAGAATGCCCACTGTCACTGCTCTATTCAACATTGTGCTAGGAAGCCTAGCTAAAGTAGTAAGACAAGAAACAAAACTATCATGTATAAGAAATATAATGGAGGAAACAAAATCCTTATTAGCAGTAGATAAAATAGTTGTCAACATGGAAACAAAACTCTAAACAAATTTTTGAATTTCAAAGACAGTTTAGCATGTTTGCAGGATATAAGAATATTACCCTAGGGCTTCCCTGGTGGCGCAGTGGTTGAGAGTCTGCCTGCTGATGCAGGGGACACGGGTTCGTGCCCCGGTCTGGGAAGATCCCACATGCCGCGGAGCGGGTGGGCCCGTGAGCCTTGGCCACTGAGCCTGTGCGTCCGGAGCCTGTGCTCCGCAACGGGAGAGGCCACAGCAGTGAGCGGCCCGCGTACCGCAAAAAAAAAAAGAAAAATACAAAAATACCCCAAACAAACAAACAAAAAAGAACATTACCCTAAAAATCGATTGCAGTTAGATATCACAGCAACAAATTATTAGGAAACATGAAGACATCGTTTACAGAAGTATATAATGCCCAAGTATAAATCTAAAAGAATACGTGTTGATGTCCTTTATGGGAGAACATTTTCAAATTTTATTGAAAAACATTGGATAAGTCCCAAGACATTATTAAAGGAATATCAATTTTCCTCAAATGTGTCTAAATACAATTCTAATAAAAATCCCAAAGGTGGTACTTACTTAACTGGCAAGAATATTCCAAAATGTATGTGGCAGAAATAGGGCCAAAGTAGCCAAGAAAACAATATTTTTAAGATGTTCAAAACAATTGTGATGAATAAGAACAAAGTTGGGAATGTTACCCCAACTGATTTTGACTTACTATAATCATGTCAGTATGAGATGTGTAAAGATGGATATGTAAATCACTGAAAGAGAATAAGAGTCCAGAATTAAATCCACACATAAAGGGATGGTCTGTTGATTTTCAACAAATGTGCCAAAGTGATTCAAAGGGGAAAGACATATTTTCAATAAATGGTGCTAGAACAATTAAATATACATATGCAATAAAATGATCTTTGACTCTTACCTCAAAGCATATATGAAGATTAACTCAGAATGGATCATAGACCTAAATGAAAGAGCTAAAACTATAAAACTTGTAGAAAAAATGTGAGAAGATATTTGTAGTTCTGAGTTTTTATATAGACTCATAAAAATTTTTATTGATACATAGGACACAACATATTAATAAACCAGATTTTGTTAAATTTAAAAGCTTTTGCTTTTCAAAATACACTGTTAGGGAATTAAAAAGACAAGTCACAGACTGAAAGCAAATACTTGTAAAAAATATATTGGACATAGGATTTATATTCAGGATATGTAAAGAAGACTTGCAGCTCAGCAATAGAAGAAAAACATCCAGGAAGGAAATTGGCAAAATATTTGTATAGAAACTTCACCATAGAGGAAATATATAAATAAATGGTACAATAAGCCTGGGTTTTTGAGCCTGTAAAACACCAATGGTAATTTTTTTAATGTCCTGTTTTTATAATTTTTGAAGTGTGAGTGTGGTGCGAAGGTGTGTCTGGGTGTGAATCTGCACCTGTGCCCTGCAGTGTGAAATGTGAGGAGAGACATAGAGGGGGAGAATGAAGCCCAGGGACTAAGGTCCACTGGAAAGACCAGCAGCCTGGTAGAGGCCATGCAATTTAAGATGAACAGTAAGGGAGGGGAAAATGGTTGATGACAGAAATAAGGAGGGACTGGGAGAAGTATGAGAATCTGTATAACCTGATCACTCAGAAATAGGAACTAAGAAATGTCGGTTATTCGAAAAGGGGAACTCTGAATTACCAACTTCAGCCTTGACCAAGGTCTTATTCCTCCTCCCAGAATTAAAATACAGATTTTCTTTCCCTTTAGAGATACCTGAGTAATTAATGGTGGCATAATGACTGTAAATATATTAAAATATTTTCTAATTTCCCAAAAGTCATTGACAAACTATAGTGACTTCAATAAAAACTAAAAATATCTAAAATAAAAATGGTATAGACAATATTTTGCTTCAAAAATTATACTATATTCTTATTTTTATCATATTTAATTTTCCTTATAAAATTGATTAACCATTTTCAGTTTAAAATTTTCTGTTATGCATATGTATAAATATATTTTGAATACCATTTCCATGCTTAACTTATTTACATAAATCATGAAAAAATAATTTTTAGTTTGTATAAAGATAATATCTGGTGGGAAGAATAGATATGTAGCTGAAGATATTTCTTGTGGGTTACATTATGTATGGTCTCTGGATATGAATGTGATCTCCAGAACTTTTTCTACTTTGGATGAATATACCTAAGGACTTGCTTGACCACCTTACATATATGAGTATTTGTAGATACCTAAATGGTTTCTGTTTGAATCAGGATAAATAGAGCTGAATTTGTTTTACGTTGTAGAATTTCTCCAGCATAAAATGGGGCTAACCTCCTTCAAATCACTTGTTTTTCAACTTGGACATACATGAATAAGCAGCATTATCTATGTATTTCATTTGAAATACACTAAATGCTTCAATCTGATATCAGTGCTTAATTTTCTCTCTGAACATCTGTCTAATTTTATAGTGAACTAGGCTAAAAAAAAGCACAAAACGGGACTTCCCTGGTGGTGCAGTGGTAAAGAATCCGCCTGCCAATGCAGGGGACACGGGTTTGATCCCTGGTCTGGGAAGATCCCACATGCCGTGGAGCAACTAAGCCCGTGCGCCACAACTGCTGAGCCCGCATGCCACAACTACTGAAGCCCGTGCACCTAGAGCCCATGCTCTGCAACAAGAGGAGACACTGCAATGAGAAGCCCGCACACAGCAACGAAGAGTAGCCTCCGCTCACCGCAACTAGAGAAAGCCTGCACGCAGCAATGAAGACCCAACACAGCCATAAATAAATAAGTAAATAAGTAAACAAGTAAATAAATAAACGAAACAGAAACAATATAAAGAAAAGAACAAAAGAAGTAATATTTATGAGCAGAAATCCTAATGGGTCATGATTTTCCACCAAAGAGACTAAAATATATCGTCAGTTTAATACACCACTCAGTAGGAGCACTGTACGATAATTCCACCTCTTCTTCATCTGGGTACAATTTCTGATAACATTATTCACTTGTTCTTTGGATGTAGTAAACTTTTACCTATTGAAAATTTGCTTCACATTCTCCAGGTCTGAGGATGCATGATGATGAAGAAATGAGTAAGTATTCCCTTACCCAGCTCTGTCCAGGGCTGCTGCAATATTGATGCACAGACTGTACAATGAAAAGCATGCACAGCCATACACAGCAGCCCTGCACTATCATCCCTGTTTTCTTCCTTCATCTGTGGAAATCTGCAGGAAGCCAAGTGTTGCCATAACTGTAGCCTGTTGCCTCAGCTTTTTTGCTAATCAGAGACCAGACCACCACCACCAAGCTATAAAGTGGATGGGGCTGGGCTGTTCCTTTCTGCTCTGTATCCTTGAGCTGTGGAATTTGGTTCCAAGAAAAGAGCTCTATCATGAAAATAAGCTATTCTTCCAGTCATTCAAATGGGAATTTCAAAACTTGGACTTGAAAGGACTTCCAGCATATTCTAATCAAGATCTCTTCTCTGTCCAGATCCTCTCTTTTCCTATTTTCAAATGCAGCAAATAAACATCCTGACCGAAATGTTCCAAATTGCTAAAGAATTCATATGATGGTACTGGATTGACCTCCAAATGAATGTAAGGTGGTGTATTTTCACCACTTGCCATGCTTACACAATAGAGTATGTACCCAATGAGATTTTTAGTTGTATATGTCTTGGCCTCTACTGGACTAGTTTGAGCCTTAGAATCTTTTAAAATTCAGTAAAGTCTAGAATAAGGACACTCAGAGCATCTCTGCTGTTTTCAGTTTTGCCCACCACTTTCTTTGGTGACAACAAGCACTCATAAAGTGTATCTCTCTTTAATATTCATGTGTGTTAGAAATGGAACAAAGAGAACTGTGTGTGATCCTTGTATCTTAAGTAAAAACTCAAATTTATCAGCTTTTTCCATGCATTTTCCTAGCGCCATTTTGCCCATTGAGAGGGTATGGATACATTTCTTTAAGTGCACCAGTGATAAATGATGGGCAGTGACAATGACTTGAGATCACCTTGTTAGTTGAAGATCTGCCTAGAATGCCTGGGTCAGAGGGCTCTCACTTTCTCTTAGATCTTTCACCTGCTCTCTGGTGCTGTTCAGGGGCCTTTTCTCCAGCTTGTCCAGCACTCTGAGCCTGCATCGACTCTCTGCAGGGTGCCATAGACACCGAGGTAAACCCAGTCCAATCCGTGATTTCAAGAGAATTTAGGAGAAGTAAGCATACCATATAATACATGCCTTGAAAGAGGTATGTCTCCAATGCCAGAGGAGTTAAAAACAAGAATCTCATTTTCAGATAGGGCAATAAGAGGAAAGCTACCTGGAAGAAGTGACATTTAGGCCAACTTTGAAATTTGGGTATTATTTTAATGGGCAGAGAAGCACAGGGGCTCTTGTGACAGAGAGCATGACATTAGTTAATGTGTGGAGGAATGTTTGGGGCTAATGTGAATAGTCCAGTTTGGCTGAGGAGTGGAGCAAAATATAAGGCAGGAACCAAGAAAGTTGAGATCTGGAGAACCAAGAAAGTTTAGCTCTGAATACAAATTATTGAGGAACAGGGATGTGATGTAAGTGGGTTTTAGCAAACTCATCAGAAGATGGTTTTCATATGGGATGAGTAGTAAGAGGCTAGAGGTGAGAAGGCCTGGTAGGAGGTGAAAGGTGAGAAGGGGGTTTATAAGAAGGATGATGCATAGACAGATGGCTCTAATAGTCTTAACTAATTAATTACTGCTGAGCACTGGGGATATGTGCTGAGCAAAAATTCAGTCTAATACAGTGGGAGAAATTAAATAATCACACATCTGAGCAGAATCACATCTGTGATGAATACTTGACAGAAGCAATTTGACTCTAGGAGGATTTCAGAACTTGGGGGAGTGATTGGCAATATTATATTTTGAGCCCCAGATAATGTCGCATTAAGGAATTTGGGTTTTGTCTTTTAGACTGTGAAAAACCACTGAAAATTTTGGATCAGAAACTAAGATTAAGAAAGCTTCCTTTCTCTTGGTCAATGTGGTCTTCTTTCTAGAGTTGGGGTATTACATTATATACACCATGAAATTCTGGAAACAATCAGAGGTGGTATATCCTGTATATGCCTCTTCTACCTTGAGTTGATGTCCAGTGGTCATTCAGTCAAATGCTTTTTAAAAGAATACTTCTGTTAAAACTTCAGTAATTCATTCAGAACAGTATAGCAACTGTACTTATGTAATAGTTCCTTGGATAATTAACAGATTCTGCCTTTCCAGCATTGTGTTGTTTAGTTTTCTGGAGTTACTGTTGGGCATATCTGGTTATTTTTTCTCAGGTTGACATAAAGTCAAAATGAAAATAAGTAAGGAGAAGCATAGTGATCTTAAAAACTGTAACTTTAAAAAGTACTTCTGTGACTCTTATGAAACTTCTGTCAAGGATTTTTATCTATTATGTTTATCATTTTTTACTGTATAGGTAAACACTTCCTTTAAAATTTATTGCCAAAAAAACTTTTCTCTCAATTAACATATATTTGTGGTTTTTGTTTCTAAAAGTCAGTATTCTCACCTGTTTATCTTAACTTCAAAGAAATTGAGGATCTTTTCTTTATAGTGGTAAAATATGCATAACGTAATATTTATCATTGTAACTGTTCCGAAGTGTGTAATTCAGTAGCATCAAATGCATTTGCAGTGTTGTGCAGTCATCACCACTATATCTAAAACTTTTTTGTCATCCCCAACAAAAACTTTGTATCAATTAAACAATAATTCCTCTTTCCCCTTTAACTCTATTCTACTTTCTGTTTCTATGAATCACCAAATGATTGTTGTGTATTTGGACAATTTCACTTAGCATAATGTTTTCAAGATACATCCATGTTGCAGCATATATAAAAATTTCATTTCTTTTCATGGCTGAATAATACTCCTTTACGTATATATCACAATTTATTTAGACATTCCTTTGCTCGAGGACACATGTTATTTACACCTTTTGGCTATTGAGAATAACTTGGCTGTGAACATTGGTGTACATATATATGTTCAAGTCCCTGCTGTTAATTCTTTTGAATGTATACCTAGGAATGAAATTGCGGGTCATATGGTAGTTTCATGTTTAGTCTTTTGAAAAAACAACAAACTGTTTTCAACAGCAGCTGTACCATTTTACATTCCCACCAGCAATGCACAAGAGTTCCAATTTCTCTACATCCTTGTCATCACTTGTTTTCTTTTTTTTTTTTAAACCCATCCTAGTAGGTATAAAATACTATCTCAAACCCATCCTAGTAGGTATAAAATACTATCTCATTGTAGCTGTGGTTTGCATTTCCCTAATGACTAATGATATTGAGCACATTTTCATGTGCTTATATGCCATTTGCATATCTCCTTTGAGAAATGTCTATTTAAGTCCTTTGCCCATTTTTGAATTTGGGTTATGGAGTTGTGGGAGCTCTTTATATATTCTGGATATTAATCCCCTATCAGGTGTTATTTGCAAATATTTTACCCCATTATTTATTTATTAATTTTGATAGTATCCTTTGGTGCACAAACATTAATTTGATCAAGTCCGATTTATCATTTTTTTCTTTTGTTACCTGTGCTTTGGTGTCATAGTCATTAAGTCGTTGCCAAATCCAATGTAATGAAGACTTAAAAATTTTTTTCTCTGAGTTTTACAGTTTGAGCTCTTAAATTTCGGTCTAAAATTTAGATCTTTGATCCATTTTGAATTGACTTTTGCATTTAATATGAGGTAAGGGTCCAACTTCTTTTGCATGTGGATATCCAGTTTTCCCAGCACCATTTGTTGAAAAGACTTTCTTTTTCCCATTGAATGGTCTTGGCACCTTTGTCAAAAATCAATTTACCATATATGTGAGAGTTTATTTCTGAGCTCTCTATTCTATGCCAGTGGTCTATATGTCTGTCTTTATGCCAGTACCATTCTGTATTAGTTGCTACAGCTTTGCAGTAAGTTTCAAAGTCAGGAAGTATGAGTCTTCCAGTTTTCTTTCTATTTTTTAGGACTGTTTTAGCTATTTAAGGCCCCCTAAAATTGCATTTTTGTGAAAAGAACTATTGGTATTTTGATAGGGATTACATTGAATCTGTAGCTTGCTTTGGGTGGTATTAACATCATAAAAATATGAAGTCTTCCTAGCCATGAATATAGATATCTTTCCATTTATTTGTGTCTTCTTTAGTTTCTTATTTATTTATTCATTTATATTTTGGCTGTGTTGGGTATTCGCTGCTGCGAGCGGGCTTTCTCTAGTTGCGGTGAGTTGGGGGCTACTCTTTGTTGCAGTGTGTGGGCCTCTCATTGCAGTGGTTTCTCTTGTTGCAGAGCAGGGTCTCTAGGCACGTGGGCTCAGTAGTTGTGGCACATGGGCTCAGTAGTTGTGGCACGTGGGCTGTAGAGTGCAGGCTCAGTAGTTGTGGCGGCGCATGGGCTTAGTTGCTCTGCAGCATGTGGGATCTTCCCGGACCAGGGATCAAACCCCTGTCCCCTGCGTTGGCAGGCAGATTCTTAACCACTGCGCCACCAGGAAGTCCCTTCTTCAGTTTCTTTCAGCAATATTTTGTAGTTTTCAGCGTACAACTCTTTCACCTGCTTGGTTAGATTTACTACAAAGTATTTAATTCTTTTAGGTGCTATTATCAATAGAATTTCTTTCCTAAATTTTTTTTTTTGGCCTTTTTTATCGCTGGTATTTAGAAACACATCTGATTTTTGTGTGTTGATCTTGTGTATTCTGCAACTTCGCTGAATTTATTAGTTCTAGTAGCTTTCTACTTGGTGTATTCTATATATTGGATGGTGTCATCTGCAATGGTTTTAGCTCTTTCTATTTTGGATACCTTTTATTCACTTTTCTTTTCTGATAGCTCTGGTTAGAACTTCCAGTAGAATGTTGAATAGCAGCAGTGAAAGTGGGTATTCTTGTTTTTGTTTCTTATCTTCGGTGGACAGTTTTCAGTCCCTTACCATTGATTATAATGTTAGCTGTGGGTTTTTGTAAATACTTTTTAATATGTTGAGGGATTTTCCCTCTATTTCCAGACTTCTGGAAGTTTTTTATCATGAAAGTGTGTTTGATTTTGTCAAATGCCTTTTCTGCATCAATTGGGATAATCATGTGGTTTTCTTTCCTTGTTCTATTAATGTGACACATTACACTGATTAATATTCTTTTGTTGAACGACTCTTACATTTCAGGAGTAAATGGTACTTGGTCATGGTAAGTAATTATTTTTAAATGCTATTGGATTCAATTTACTAATATTTTGTTGAGAATTTCTGCATCTATCTTCATAAGGGCTATTGATCTGTGATTTACTTTTCTTGTGGTATTTTTTTTTCTGGCTTTGATATAAATGAATGCTGGACTCATAAAATGAGGTAGGAAGTGTTTTCCCTCCTTGTCAGTGATTTGGAAGAGCTTGAGAAGGATTGATATTAATTCTTCTTTAAATGTTTGGTAGAATTCTTTTGTGAAGCCACCTTGTCCAGGACTTCTCTTTGCTGGTAAGTTTTAGATTAATAATTCAATCTCTTTACCTGTTATAGGTCTGTTGAGATTTTCTATTTCTTTGTGAGTTGGTTTAGGGCATTTGTGCGTTTCAAGAAATTTGTCCATTTCTCTAATGGTTATCTAATTTGTTGGCTTACAGTTGTTCATAGTATTCTTCTGTAATTCCTTTTTGCCTCTATAAGGTTTGTAGTAATACTTCCACTGTTATTCTGATTTTAGTTATTTGTGTCTTCTCTTTTTTATTTTGTCAGTCTAGCTAAAGGTTTGTCAATTTTGTTTATTTTTTCAAAGAACCAATTTTTGGTTTCATTAATTGTTTTCTATTGTTTTATTTCTCTATTTTGTTAACTTTGCTCTAAACTTTATTATTTCTTTCCGTCTGCTAGCTTTGAGTTTGGCTTTATTTTCCTTTTCTAGTTCCTTATGGTGTGAAGCTGTTGATTTGAGATCTTACATTTTTTTACAATGTAAACATTTACACTATAGATTTCCCTCTGAGCACTACTTCCACTGCATCCCATAAATTTGGTATATTGTGTTTTTATTTTTATTTGTTTCTAAGTATTTTCTAATTTATCTTATGATGGCTTCTTTAAGAGTATGTTGTTGAGTTTCCACAAATTTGTGAATTTTCCTGTTTTCTTTGTTACTGATTTTTAACTTCATCCTGTTGTGATTGGAGAAGGTACTTAGCATGATATTCGTCTTTTAATCTATTCAGACTTATTTTGTGGTTTAACGTGTGATCTGTCCTGTAGAATGTCCCATGGGCACTTGAAAAAAAACTGTATTCTGCTGTTTTGGGGTAGTGTTCTATATATCTTTTATATCTAGTTGGTTTATTGCATTTTTCAAGTCCTCTATTTTCTTACATCTCTTATGCCTGACTGATCTATCCATTACTGAAAGTGGGGCATTGAAATCACCACTATTATTATAGAGCTCTCTATTTCTCACCTTCTGTCCTATCAATTTTTTGCCTCATATATTTTGAGGTATTTTATTAGGTGCATAAATGTTTATAATTTCTATTTTCATTGTGATATCAAACCTTTTTAAATTTAATATTTTATTGAAGTATAGTTGATTTACAACATTTTATTAGTTTCAGGTGTACAACATAGTTATTCAATATTTTTATAGGTTATACTCCATTTAAAGTTATTACAGAATAATGGCTATATTCCCTGTGCTGTACAATATATTCTTGTTGCTTGTCTATTTTATATTATAGTAGTTTGTATCTCTTAATCCCATACCCCTATCTTGCCCTTCTCTCCTTCCCTCTCCCCACTGGTAACCACTAGTTTGTTTTCCACATCTGGGAGTCTGTTTCTAATTTGTTATATACCTTTGTTTTATTTTTTCAGATACCACATATGTGATAACATAGAGTATTTGTCTTTTTCTGTCTGACTTATTTCACTAAGCATAGTACTCTCTAGGTCCATTCACTTTGTTGCAAGTGGCAGAATTTTATTCTTTTTTGTGGCTGAGTAATATTCATCGTATATATATACCACATCCACATCTTTTTCCATTTATCTGTTGATGAATACTTAGATTATTTCTTGAAACTTTTATTAAGATACATCTTCTTTGTCTCTTGTAAACTTTTTAAAGTCTATTTTGTTTGATATTAGTATAGCCACTCCAACCCTATTTTCATCACCATTTTTATGAAATATTTTTCCTATTGCTTTACGTTCAACTTATTTGTCTTTAGAAGTAATGTCTCTGATAGAGAGCACATAGTTGGATTTTGAATTTTTATTCATTTTGCCAATCTCTGTATTTTTATTGGAGAGTTTAATCCATTTACACTTAAGGTAGTTATTGATAAGGAGGGATTTACTTCTGCCATTTTTCAGAAAACAAATATGTTTTCTATATGCCTATAGGTTTTTATGTCCCTCATTTTCTCCATTACTGCTTTATTTTTAGTTAACTTTTTATAGTGAAATGTTTCAGTTCTCTTCTCAATTCTTTATATGTATATCCTATAGATATTTTCTTGGTGGTTACCATGGGTATTATATTTAATATCCCAAAGTTATAATAATCTAATTTGAATTGATGCCAACTTAACTTCAATAACATAAAAAAGCTCTACTACTATACCACACCACCCTCAGTTTCTGTTATTAATGTCATAGATTACATCATTACAGATTTTGTGTACAATAGAATAGATTAATAATTTTTATGCATTTGTATTTTAAACCCTTTAGAAAATAAAAGTCAGGCTCGACCAAAATTACAGAAATGGTAGCTTTTACAGTTGCCCATGCATTTACCTTTACCCTAATTTCTTCATATGGCTTCAAGTTACTATCTTCCTTTCATTTCAACCTGAAGCACTCCCTGTAACATTTCTTGGAGGGAAGGTCTGGTGGTAATGACCTCCCTCAGCTTTTTAAAATCTGGGGGTGTCATTTCTCCCTCATTTCTGAAGAGTAGCTTTATTGGGTATAAAGTTGTCCATCGACAGTTTTTTTTTCCTTTAAGCATATTGGGTATATCAACCCACTGACTTCTGGCCTTCAAGCTTTCTGATGAGAAATTGACAGATAACCTCATTGGGGATCACTTGTATGTGATGAGTCACTTCTCTCTTGCTGCTTTCAAGATTGTCTCTTTGTCTCTGTCTTTCAACATTTTGATTATAATGTATCTCAGTGTGAGTATTTTTGAGTTTATTCTATTTGGAGTTTTTGAGCTTCTTGGATTTGTAGATGCGTTTATTGCAATTTCAATCCTTTAAATTTGGGGAGTTTTCAGGCATTATTCATTTCGTTCCTTTCTCTCTCTCCTCCTGATGGTATTCCCACAATGCCTATATTGGTCCACTTGATGGTGTTTCACAGGTCTCTTAGGCTCTGTTCAATTTTCTTCATTCTTTTTTCTTTCTGTTCCTTAGACTTGATAATTTCAGTTGTTCTTTCTTTATGTTCACTGATTCTTCCACTTGCACAAATCTGCTTTTTAACCCTTTTGAGGTATTTTTCATTTCAATTATTATACTTTTCAGCATCAAAATTTCTTTTTGGTTCTATTTGAAAATAATTTAATCTCTTCATTGATATTTTTTAATATATTATTTTCCTTTGTCCATGTCTTCCTTTAGCTCTTTGAGTGTCTTTAAGACAGTTGTTTTAAAATCTTTGTCTAGTACTTTTGGCATCTATGCTTCCTCAGGTACATTTTGTGTTGGTTTATTTTGCTTCTTTGAATCAGCTATACATTCTTGTTTCTTTGTATGCCTTGTTGTTTTTTTACTGAAAATTGGACTTTTGAATTTGATAACATGGAAACTGGGGAAATCAGATTTTCCCTTTTCCCCAGAGCTTGGTACTTTTAAAAGTTGCTATAAGGTGTCTCTGTATTGGAGTAAAAGCTTAAGATCTTCTGCATGTCTTTTCTGAGCTCCATATTCCCTAGGTATGCATGGTGGCTTTCTAAGTTCCCCCATATACATAGTTGCTTTTGAATATCAAAAACAAACGAAAAAACAAAAAGCAAGCAAACAAAACAACAGGTGGCTCTTTTAATTCTCCCGGAAATTACTTCAGCTGGTGGAAGTTGGAACATTGGTGGCCAGCCTCCATATCCACACTTCAGCAGTGAAAGCAGGAATTCACAGTTAGAGCCAAGGACCCCCTACATGTGGATGACAAGGATCTTATTGGCCACCCTGGCTCCAGAGGAAGCTGCTCCAGAAATTTGGGTTACGTTCTTCACAGCTGCCTGATATGGGGCTGGGGTAGGGGGCTGAGTAGCTGCAACCACCCTAATGGCTGAAATAAACCAAAATTAATGAAAATGTCCTAGTTAAGCTATCCCCTTGAAGTTACAAGTGTTCAAATAAACTCCAAAGTTCCAAAATATCCACCTCTGTTAGTTTCTCCTACTACAGTTGCTGTCCAGGTAGAGAGATGAATTCTTGGTGCTTCCAACTTCACTATCTTCCCTGACTTCATTCTCTTGAGGTTCAATCTTTTTTTTTTTTTTGCGGTACACGGGCCTCTCACTGTTGTGGCCACTCCCATTGCGGAGCACAGGCTCCGGACGCGCTCCGGACGCGCA
Organism: Physeter macrocephalus; assembly: GCF_002837175.3. Classification (NCBI taxonomy): domain Eukaryota; kingdom Metazoa; phylum Chordata; class Mammalia; order Artiodactyla; family Physeteridae; genus Physeter; species Physeter macrocephalus. The sequence continues at coordinate 90,362,919 of NC_041222.1, read as the reverse complement.
GGCTCAGTGGCCATGGCTCATGGGCCCAGCCGCTCTGCGGCATGTGGGATCCTCCCGGACCGGGGCACGAACCCGTGTCCCCTGCATCGGCAGGCAGACTCTCAGCCACTGCGCCACCAGGGAAGCCCTTGAGGTTTAATCTTAATAGTAATACACGATAACTTTTTAAACCATATTGGTTTCCCTGTATTGGAGATCCTAATTTTCTCCTCTTTTATTAAATTTAGTGTCTATGACCCGTTTATTGGCTACATTAAATACATAACTTTAAGAAACCTAGGTATTTTAATTAATCAGAAAATTACAGTGCACTAACATCCTAGTCAATCAAGTGTCTTCATGGCACTATAGTACCACTTTGTGGGGTAACTTAAATCACTTTTCTTTGCTATTACTAACTATCATGCAGTATGAAATAATTTAAAAAGTATAAAGGTTCTTGAGGAGAGCAATTTACCTATGTTCTTTTTAAAAAACTTTTATTGGAATATAGTTGATTCACAATGTTGTGTTAGTTTCAGGTGTACAGCAAAGGGAATCAGTTATATATATACATGTATCCACTCTTTCTTTTTTTAAGAGTTTTTTCCCATATAGGCCATTACAGAGTATTGAGTAGCATTCCCTGTGCTATACAGCAGGTTCTTATTAGTTATCTATTTTATATATAGTAGTGTGTATATGTCGATACCAATCTCCCAATTTATTCCTCCCCCCCTTATCCCCTGGTAACCACAAGTTTGTTTTCTACATCTGTGACTCTACTTCTATTTTGTAAATAAGCTCATTTGTATCATTTATTTAGATTCCACATGTAAGTGATATCATATGATATTTGTCTTTCTGTGTCTGACTTACTTCACTCAGTATGACAATCTCTAAGTCCCACCATGTTGCTGCAAATGACATTATTTTGTTCTTTTTTATGGCTGAGTAATATTCCAGTGTGTGTGTGTGTGTGTGTGTGTGTGTGTGTGTGTGTGTGTGTGTGTGTGTGTGTGTATATATATATATATCACATCTTCTTCATCCATTCCTTTGTTGATGGACATTTAGGTTGCTTCCATGTCCTTGCTATTGTAAATAGTGCTGCAAAAAAACATTGGGGTGCACATATCTTTTCAAATTATGGTTTTCTCTGGGTATATGCCCAGGAGGAGGATTGCTGGATTATATTGTAGCTCTATTTTTAGTATTTTAAGGAACCTCCATACTGTTTTCTGTAGTGGCTGTACCAGTTTACATTCCCACCAACAGTGTAGGAGGGCTCCGATTTCTCCACACCCTCTCCAGCATTTATTGTTTGTAGGTTTTTGATGACAGCCATTCTGGCCAGTGTGAGGTGATACCTCATTGTAGTTGTGACTTGCATTTCTCTAATAATTAGTGATGTTGAGCATCTTTTTATGTTCTTTTTCGCCATCTGTATGTCTTATTTGGAGAAATGTCTGTTTAGGTCTTCTGCCCATTTTTTGATTGAGTTATTTGTTTATTTGATATTGAGCTGTATGAGCTGTTTGTATATTTTGGAGATTAATCCCTTGTCAATTGCTTCATTTGCAAATATTTTCTCCCATTCTGAGGGTTGTCCTTTTGTTTATGGTTTCCTTTGCTGTGCAAAAGCTTTTAAGTTTCATTAGGTCCCATTTGTTTATTTTTGTTTTTATTTTCATAACTCTAGGAGGTGGATCAATAAAGATCTTGCTGCGATTTATATCAAAGAGTGTTCTGCTTATGTTTTCCTCTAAGGGTTTTATAGTGTCTGATTTTACATTTAGGTCTTTAATCCATTTTGAGTTTATTTTTGTGTATGGTGTTAGGAAGTGTTCTGATTTCATTCTTTTACATGTAGCTGTCCAGTTTTCCCAGCACCACTTATTGAAGAGGCTGTCTTTTTTCCATTCTATATCTTGCCTCGTTTGTCACAGATCAGGTGGCCATAGGTGCATGGGTTTATCTCTGGACTTTCTATCCTGTACCATTGATCTAAATTTCTGTTTTTGTGCCAATACCATACTGTCTTGATTACTGTAGCTTTGTAGTATAGTCTGAAGTCAGGGAGCTTTATTCCTCCAGCTCCATTTTTCTTTCTCAAGATTGATTTGGCTATTTGGGGTCTTTTGTGTTTCCATACACATTGTAAAAGTTTTGGTTCTAATTCTGTGCAAAATGCCATTGGTAGTTTGATAGGGATTGCATTGAATCTTCTATATCTTGCCTCGTTTGTCACAGATCAGGTGACCATAGGTGCATGGGTTTATCTCTGGACTTTCTATCCTGTACCATTGATCTAAATTTCTGTTTTTGTGCCAATACCATACTGTCTTGATTACTGTAGCTTTGTAGTATAGTCTGAAGTCAGGGAGCTTTATTCCTCCAGCTCCATTTTTCTTTCTCAAGATTGATTTGGCTATTTGGGGTCTTTTGTGTTTCCATACACATTGTAAAAGTTTTGGTTCTAATTCTGTGCAAAATGCCATTGGTAGTTTGATAGGGATTGCATTGAATCTGTAGCTTGCTTTGGGTAGTATAGTCATTTTCACAATATTCCTCTTCCAATCCAAGAACATGGTACATCTCTCCATCTGTTTGTGTCATCTTTGATTTATTTCATCAGTATCTTACAGTTTCCTGAGTACAGGTCTTTTGCCTCCTTAGGTACGTTTATTCCTAGATATTTTATTCTTTTTGTTGTGATTATCTATATTCTTGGCATTAACATTTACTAATAGAATGAGTTCCTTCTGGGAAAAGGCAGCGTAAGTGAATTGAAAGTTTTGGAGAGTACCACCATGGTAAAAATAGGTGGGTAAGTATAGATAGATTTCAGTGTGAAAAATTATCAATTTGCCTTTAATAGCCCTGAGTTTGGTGCTATAAGTGCACTTAAAGGCATGACTTAACAAAGAGGGATTTAGAAAGGAAATGCCGTTGACTTCTCACGGTGTGCACTTCATGGGACACAGTTTTGTAATAAAGACTGTAGAAAATTATGAAACTTCTGAAAGAAACTTCCTGTCTGTGTATGTATGTGTGTGTTTACAGTTTATACTGGATTAGGATTATAAACCTTGATAGTGTCTAAAAATATTAAAGGGGAACATGAGGATGTAAGCCAAATAAATGAGGACTGCTAGAATGCTTAATTGTGTATTAGTCTTTTATTAGCAGTGTATATTCTTCAGGAAGCAGCTGCCTGAGAACCCATCTCCTGAGAGAAAACAGTTCTGAGTTTGAAAGTCAGGGCTGTAAGAATGAAAAGTGGAGACCCTCTAGAATTTTAGTCTTATCACTAAATTTGCAAAATTGGATTAGACCAAGCTCAGCTACTTATCAACTGCATTATTATTCTTTTCCTTGGGCCTTGGTTAACTCATCCATGGAATTGTGGAGTCACACTAGATATCCTTAAAGTCCCTCTTAAATGCATGTCCTCTGGTAACACACATGTCAATCCTCTAGTTAAACTTTCTGTGCCACAGATGTTGTTTTGTATAGCATCCTGCAAGTGTTGCCCAACGCTGCTGAGAGGGCTCCAGGCAGACCAGGAGAGTCTGGGTTCATTACAAACATCCCTCTTTGAAAACCAATGTCCGTGGTATTCACCTGTCTTTTCTTAGCTAGTTGGATCTTACTTCCATATGTTACTACTCCTCCTTTAGGTCTTATACTTTCAGCCAACCTTAGATATGTCCATTGAGTTCTAAGGACAAGTTTCAGAATCCTTATCTCCTGTTTGTTTTCCTCTAGAGCTACATTTGTTCATTAATGTGCCTTTTGTGATGTGGTATTCAACCTGACTGAAGCTACTAAGATAGTCTAATTACTGATCAATATGTTGAGACTGTTGCTGTGATCCTTCAGTGGTTAGACGTGTTCTTCATACTTACTATTTCATACTTACTAGTCAGTATGAATTTTAAAATTAAAGTGCATATTTAATCTAGTATTTATTTTTCATCCTTTAGTTCTCTTAAAATATTAATGGTGTCTCTTATAATCAATAATTCTTGTGCTGAAAAAGTAATAAATTGCTCTGATGTTTGCACAAATTTCTAATAATGTACCAAAAGATAAAGTATATAAAGTACAACCATCTTGCCATAATCAGTCCTAAGGAATTGGTTTTCATTCTGGAATTATACTTGAATTTCAATTTCTTATTAAACCCAAGCCCATTTTTTCTCCCCTGTGATATATATATTTATAATCATATGAGTATTATTTTAGCCATTATAGATCCAGGTAACTGCTATTTGATATTGACTCTCCACTTCTGTTCAACTGCTAATGATAGCAAGAGCTCTCTGGTCCCATAGGACTCATATTTTATTATATTGCTACTGCTGCCATGCTTGTTATTTCCTCAGCCTCTTCTGCAGAATGAATTCTGTAGGAATTTTTACGTAATTTCAGTTCTGAATTTTGTTTGACATAACAGCGTGATTACTTTTAAAAGTAAAGGAAGGAGACTGATTGATTTCTACTCTTTGCCATCCTATTTATTTATTAATTGTGGTCTAGTTGATGTACAATGTTGTGCCAATCTCTGTTGTACAGCAAAGTGACTCAGTTATACACATAGAGACATTTTTTAAAATATTATTTTCCATTATGGTTTATCCCAGGAGATTGGGTATATAGTTCCCTGTGCTGTACAGTAGGACCTTGTTGTTTATCCATCCTGTATATAATAGTTTGCATCTGCTATGAAATAAAATTTATTTAAAATAAAATTTATTTTCATCTATAAAATAAGTCATAGGGATGTAATGTACAGCGTGGTGACTGCAGTTAATAATACTGTACTGCATATTTGAAAGTTGCTGAGAGAGTAGATCTTTAAAGTTCTCATCAGGACTTCCCTGGGTGGCACAGTGGTTAAGAATCTGCTTGTCAATGCAGGGGACATGGGTTCAATCCCTGGTCTGGGAAGATCCCACATGCCTTGGAGCAACTAAGCCAGTGAGCCACAACTACTGAGCCCGTGTGCCCTAGAGCCCACGTGCTGCAACTACTGAAGCCCACGTGCCTAGAGCCCGTGCTCCACAACAAGAGAAGCCACTGCAATGAGAAGCCCCCGCCTGCGCAACTAGAGAAAGCCCACGTGCAGCAACAAAGACCCAGCGCAGCCAAAAGAAAATAAATTTAAAAAAAAAAGTTCTCATCACAAGAAAAAAATTCTTGTGTATGGTGATAGACATTAACTAGATCTGTTGTGGTGATCATTTTGCAATATATGTAAATATTGAATCATGATGTTGTACACTTGAAACTAATATAACGTTGTATGTCAATTGTACCTCAGTTTAAAAAAAGAAAATTTCAAGTGTATATGTAAGTTGGAGAAGAGAAATGGAGGAGTTTAGAGGTGGATATGGAGGTCAAAAGAGGTATTATGTATTTATTTTTTAAGATGCAAAAATTATGATACCATGGTATGCTGATTGTAATGATTAAATAAAATTTTTATTGTTTATCCATGAGGTGGTGTTGGTGAATATCTGGGGCAGTATACTGCCTTGTATCTTTTTGTTGGGGAGAGTACATAGATTCTGGTGCAAAGTGGAAGGTTTGGTCTCTGAAAGGGGCATGGACAGTGAATCCACTGTGTCAGGAGAGAAGGCAGGGTGCATGGACACAATGGCATGTAGGCGGGCAGATGTGGGGAAAATAGGGAAGTTGCCTTCCGATTGCTTCTGTCTTCTCAGGCCTATGGAAATGTCACATACAAATTGGCACTTGCCATCTACCTGTACAAAAATTAAATTATGAGCTGCTGCATCTGCTGACCTTCAACACGCCCTGAAAGGAATTCAGGGTGGAGATCAGAAATGAGGCACTCTGTGCTCTGGAAAAAACTGGCAGAACAGGTCCTTAGACAGATATTTTCAGGAGATGATTTTATGAGCCCAATTCTTGCATCTCCTCATATCTAGAAAAGCACTAAAAAATTCTTCATGGTGATGTCTGCTCCTCATGACTAGCAGTAACCTTCACGAAACTAGCAGAACCTTCTGCAAAAAATATCTGCTTGATTGCATGTACTCCCCCTTCACCAAAATCACATATACACTGACCTTCCCCACTTCCTCTTTGGAGCAGTTTCTCAGAGCTATTTGATATGCTGTCTCCCAGGCTATAGTCCCATTTTGCCCCAAATAAAACTTAACTCACAGCTCTCACGCTGTGCAAGTTTTTTTAGTCAGCAGAAGCAAGTCATCAGCTGAGAGTGGTCACTGAGGAGGAGACTTGGGAAGTTTTCAGAAAGAGAAGGTGTGAAGTATGAAATAATTTAGGAGCGTGAGAGAGTGAACAGACAAAGGAATATGTTAGAATTGTTGGGCAACAGTGAGGGCCCTTGTGAAGTTATTGGTCATGAGTTAAAGCGAGACCAAAACTTAGACATCTTAGAGGAGGTCTGGTCCGGATCAAATCCTGGTTGTTCCTGTTAATTAGGTTCATCACCTGGACCAGGTCCATTAATTGATGCCTGAGCCCCATGGAGGAGAGGACAAAGAGTTAGACGTGAAAACAAAAAAAAACTGTCAACAAAAGCTCTGAAATTTTGATACTTCTTTAAATTTTGTAAACCAAAGCAGGAAAGAAGACCATGTCCTCTCTCCTGCCCCTCATCAAGGGGCACCTCAAGGAATCTCCTGCTTTGCCACTGGTAGAATTTTCAGCCACACCAGGTGAGGATGGTAGTGCCTTTGAGGAACTTTATGAAACCTGATGAATGTGGAAGAGCTGGAGGACATCGCAGGTCACAGGAAGATGTAGAGGATTAATGTGTAAATATCACATGGTAACTAACTAGAATGTTTCATCATCAACTACAAGACCCCCTGGGAAATCCCAGAAGGGCTTAAATGCACTTAACTCATTACAGGCTGTAGTAGGAAGATTTCTAAACCTGGTCTTCCGAGATTCCTGTTCTCTGATTCTTCATTCAAACATTAATCTGGATACTGCTGTGAAGAGGATCTGCAGTTGTAGTTAAAACTGAATGGATTGATCTTAATACATAGAGTTTATCCAGGTGGACTGGACCCAATCAGGTAAGCACTTTACGTACAGAGTTTGCTCCAGCTGGCAGCAGAAGAGAAGGTCAGAGAGATTTGATGTACAAGGTGACTTGATACATCATTGCTGGCCTGAAGGCAGAGGAAAACACATGAAAAGGAATGTGGGTGGTCTTAAGATGCTGAGAGAGGTCTCTGGGTGACAGCCAGACAAGAAGGGACCTAGCACTTCCGACAGCAAGGAACCATACTCTAACAACCTAAATGAGCCTGGAGGCAGATGTCTTCCTAGAGCCTCCAGACAAGGAATCTGCCTTGCTAACACCTTCCTCTCAGCCTTATGATACTCTGACAATTGAATCCAGCCTGCTGTAAACTATACGTTAATAAACGGGTGTTATTTGAAGCCACTTGGCTTGTGGTAATCTGTTATGCATCAACAGAAAACTAATACATAGTCCTTTTCATTTCGTTTGCTCAGGAGCCAGATGAGTTTCAGAACTGGGTCATTTGTGCTTATGCAGGTGGCACTCAGCCAAGTAAACTGCAGCCATGTGCTATCAAGTTCTCTCTCAGATTCACCAGTATACCTGGGAGTTGTGCTGGTCTCCATAGCGGATCAGTTAACGAGGTCTTTTTCTCAAACTTGGTGGGTTGATTTTGAGCATGATTCAATTGCAAAATTACTATTTAACATAACTCTGTCCATAAATTGTTATTTGTTTATTAATGGAGAGATATTAAAACTTTTTTACAAAGAAAATAAAAATCTTCACTTTCAGTTTTATGTTTCATTTTTTTTTTTCACTTTACTAATTTCGTTCTGAGAGAGGAAGCCTAGTCTTTTTAACAAATGATGCTGGAGAAAACGGATGTCCACAGGCTAAAAAAACTCAACCCAAACTTCACCCCTTTCACACTAATTAACTCAAAATGGATCACACAATTAAATATAAAATAGAATACTATAAAACTTTTAGAAAAAATCCTGGGAGAAAACCTCTGGGATCTAGGGCTAGGCAAGGAGTTCTTTTGTAAGTACATTTTAATGAAATTTTATTTTCAATTGTAGATTGATGTGTACCTTCATTTATTCTGAGAAAAAATAAAATATTCAATTTGCACTTCCAGGTTTATAGACAAATCACACGAATTGATCATATTAGAAACCCATAGTGGGTCAACAGTAGAACCATGCAGTGTTTTCCTGAGGAGAAACCTTTCTTTATGTTCATGAAATTTTTGGAGCATTAGGGCTGTAACTAGAGGGTCGGGGTAAGCTGGGGATTCTGCCAGTGGAGGTGAGATCAGGGAGGGAATTCACCAAACCCAAGGACAGGCAGACCTGTCAGAAACTGCTGGAGAGAGAGGACAGTTACTTGGGATTCAAATCTGCTGATCAACCTTGGTGTGCTATGTTTTGTGGTACAATAAAAATAGTATTTTCGAGCAAAAACTGGAATAGGTAATACAAATTTAAGGATGCTAAAACACACACATATGTATGTGCGTATATACATACACAAACATGTATGTATACATGTATATATATACGTCTGTGTATTTTTCCCAGCTTTATTGAAGTATGATTGACAAATAAAAATTGTATATGTTTAGGTTGTACAATATAATGTTTTGATCTACATACACATTGTGAAATGATTCCACAATCATTTCACAAAGTGAAATCAGGAAATCATACCATAATCAAGCTAATTTACATATTCATTATTTCCCATAGTTATCTTTCGTGTGCGTGTGTGCCTGTGTGTGTCTGTGTGTGTGGTGAGAACACTTGAGATCTATTCTTCTAGAAAACCTCAAGTGTACAGTACATTATTATTAACTATAGTCACCATGCTGTACATGAAATTTCTAGAACTAACTCACCTTATAACTGAAAGTTTGTACTCTCCATATTTGTAATTTAAATTGTTAGGCAATAAGTATGCAGGCATATTTTCCTATCCTCTCTCTTACACATCTTTCAAATAATGTTTTGAAACATTTTCAGTTTTTACAATAATTGAAATATAATTTTCAGTCAAAAAAGCACACGGAGTTGTTTTTCACTACCCTATTTTACATATATTTGTTAGTAAATAAATGGTTCTTCAGACTTTTCAGCATATTAAATGTTAAAGTAAAAAATGAATAATTGCTCCTTATTTTGAGAACAGTAGATTTACAGTATATGTAGCTGTTACAAGTCACATATTTAAATTATTTTAAACATCTTCTTTGGTAATAGTTTTTTTTTATGACTTTGTGTCAAAATAGAAACAATACCTCGAAGTAATTTTCTTTTCTTTTTTTTTTTTTTTTTTTCGCCGGTACGCGGGCCTCTCACTGTTGTGGCCTCTCCCGTTGCGGAGCACAGGCTCCAGACGCGCAGGCTCAGCGGCCATGGTTCACGGGCCTAGCCGCTCCGAGGCATGTGGGATCTTCCCGGACCGGGGCACGATCCCGCGTCCCCTGCATCATCAGGCGGACTCTCAACCACTGCACCACCAGGGAAGCCCTAAATTTGCTTTTTAATCCATATTCTGTGAACACCTAAATTTTACAATGAAAAATTTCAAAAGCTACAAGGATATCCGTATTTGAAATATAAAATAAATGATAAATTCAATAATTCGGAATTTTCTTTGCCCTATTAAACGTCAATTTTTAATGCTGTTTTATTCTTACAGATTCTTCTCAAAATATATTGGCTACTTGAGAGATGTCATTACACTCCTGTGATTTATACAGAAGGTAAGTTAGAAAACTTTAATTCTTGTGTCCATTAATTAACAAACTTTTAATAAACACTTTTCATCAGGGACTAGAGTAAGTACTGGCAATGTGGTCAGACATGCTTCACTCCTCTCTCTTGCCTGGAAGGAGCTTTCAGTGCAGTTAGAGAAGCACTTCAAGATATGTAGTGGCTGTCACAGGGGAGAAGTGCAAAGTGGTCTAGGCAACACAGCACAGGGGACCAGTCCTCATTGGGGCAGTAGAGAAGGCTTTCTGGAGTAAGCAGTGTTTAGTGAAAGGGCTAAAGAATGGGGGTGTTCTCCACGGGGTGCCAGAGTTAGCTGGTTAGGATGAGATCATTCCAACGTCCATGTTCTCCAGCCAAAACAACGAGGAACACACCTGAGAACCAGTTTAGTCTAGAACAAGTTGGATTTATTACTCATGGCAGTGAGGGAAGACACACACCGTGGGGAACCCTGGGGTGTCTCAGTAAGAGGGTGTTAGAAAAGACCTACTACAAGATTTGGGCTTTAGTTGAGTGACTTGGGAGAGGGGCTAAAAGTGATGGGCCACTTTAAATTGGATGCTGAAAGCCAAGGCAATTCTATAATTCATCTCAATAAATGTTAGCTACAAGAGGGAAGACTGTAGTCAAAATAAAGCCATTACTGGAAACAAAGCAGATGTCACTCATTTTAACCAAGAGAATGGAGTGTTTGGTATTTGGGGGGGATGGCACAGTGACTTCTTTTTCTGTACTTAGAAAACAGTTGTGAATTGCCTTCACTTTATCTCACTTCATCATTATCTCAGAGTAATCTTGCTTGACATTGGTATTCTGTGATACCTTTTGGTATTTATGTCCCAGGCTTACCTCTGGATATCATCAGGGCTGTTGTTGTTTTTGCTTTTTTTTTTTTTTCTCTCACAAGACAAATGAAGCATGGGAGAAGCATTTAGCTTCAATTGGAAGGCATCATTCTAGAATTTTAGAAATCAATGGAAAAGTACAGGTCTTCTAGCCAAACCCATACATCTGTTTGTATGAAGGACAAACAGATTAACAGAGTAAGTGCATTGTTAGCTTGAATGTATTTTCTAAGATTTGCTTAGCTCCCCTACTCCTATATTTTATACTTGTTATATTTTGATATAGTAAAAATTCATAAATGTGAAAACCACCAGTAAGATTTCAGTTCATCCATCTTCCCTTAAATACTTTCTCAGCCTGGGAGCATTGATTCCCTTTGCTTAGGATTTAAATCTCTTATCAGTACACCTCCCCAACTCTATTCAGTAGGAAACTGGTGAAATGATACCAGAGTGGGATGACATAAAACAAAGAAGACATCCACATGCACAAAAAAACTGTATATAAAGTCTGCTCATAATTTGAATACAAAGTGTTTCAATAAAAAAGAATTTAACCACTGCTAAATTATCCATATACTGAGTAAAAGCAAAAATGTTACCCTATAAAAGAGTGTAGGCATGATAGCCCATGAAGCCATGTGGGATGAAATTAAAAATAAGAGTGTGTCTCCAGAGATGATCAGGCTACACTTTTTTCAAGTTTGTAATGTATAGTATTTTTTTTAACCATTCCTTTCTGTGTTGATAAATCAATCATGTCATATCATATCATATATTTTGTATTATATATCATATCATATCAATCAGTATTTTTTACCATTCCTTTGTATATTGATACATTCATCATGTCATGTCATATTATATGCCATTTATTATGTATCATATCATGAAATGTTTCATTTGATGGTCATCTATCTGAGAGCAAGTTGCGAGATTTTCACACTTTCACTGAGTCCTTCACTGACATCCAGCTTGACCTTGACAAGTATATCTGACCTCCCTGCTGTGTTAGAGATCAGAGTGTGTGAAATAATGACCACTACTGAAGATTACGGGGCAGTGTAGACAGTGTGCAGTGGATCGACCAGTATAGACTCTTAAGTCCATTTTCTACATCTAGTAATGTGTTCAAGTGATTGGTTTTGGCATCAAAACTGAAATACTTTTCTTTCTCAACTTTCTGTTCACACATTATCTTCCAAGGGCAAGTGCTGACAGCTACAGATGCTGCTTTCTCTAAAACTTCATTATTGACTAAACTCCCCTCATCTTAAAACCCCTGAATTGGGAGAAAGTGTATCCTATCTGCCTGTGCTTAATTTAAGCTGGATCACAACAGTTGCTTGGCCTAATAGCTGAGACCCTTTCTCAATATGCCAGTTTAGAAGTGTGATCAGTGTGATACAGCCATCTTGACTGTACTACTATATTTTAAAAGGAGTAAAATAAACAATATCATTTAATATTAGGCAGTTAGGTACAAATATGCCAGATAATGTAATAGAGATATTGCCAAAAATCTGTCACATTTATGAATAAGCTTCGCGTGTTTGATAAGGTGGCTCACTTCGTTGAAAAATAAAGCAAACCTCACAAACCTGACACAGCTATTCTGTGCGAAATCCCATGCCATTTGCACAGCTAGGAAGTAGGGGTTAGATGCCTCTTTGCTGGTTCATTTCACCATGGATCCCACTTGCTGTAGGCCTCTCTACATCATGTTTCCAAAGGAAACACTTTGAGTGCAGGAACTTGTCCCCAGCAAAACAAAGCATGTGACCCCCTGATGCCATTTGACCGAACGATATTTAAAATTGGACAAAGATTTTTCCCTCATTAGATGCTGGCAGAGTTTTGCTCCTTTTCAAAGTCTGTCATTCTTTCAACTGTGAGTCAGAGCTCAAGCTGACTAAAACCTGTGAAGGAAAGTATTTTGTGGGTTTTCATGGGGAATCTGTAATTCTTTTTTTTCAGAAGTAATTAAAAACTACACAAGAATTTTCTCTGGGGGCACTAGTACTGATCTCCTCCTGCACCTTCAGTTTGCTACATGGCTTGGGAATCCACTCAGAGCAGGCTGGTGGCTCAGGCTCATTTGAGTGGATGTCAGGCCGCTGTTTGAAGGGTCCCTGTGGTATTGGTTTGGGCACTGGGCGCCTGTGTGTGGACTGCATGGAACTGTGTGCAGGTCTCTTGAGATTTCTCTTTTCAGAGAGGGCTCTGTATAAGGCTCCTGTGAGAGGTCGCTGTGAAGTCTGTGTATTATCTCTGAGAGGTCCCTGTGTGGGTCCCCGTGTGGGGTGAGTTTGGATCCCCATCTGGGGTGAGTGTGGGTCTCCGTGTGGAATCAGCGTGGGTCCCCGTGTGGAATCAGCGTGGGTCCACGTGTGGGGTCATTGTGTGTCCCCGTGTGGGGTGAGTGTGGGTCCCTCTGTTGGGGACTCTTAGTGGGGGGCCCTCCATTGCTGGCCTTTCTGCACCTCACAGCAGGAGGAGAGCAAAGGGACTTGCACCTTCTTGTTTCTTGCTGTTCTGTCAGTGTCCCTCTGTGTCACTTCTCCCGACAGGTGCCTTGGGTGTCCCGCACCCTCAAACCCAGCACTCACCTCTTGGTGCCCCTGAGAGGACCCGGCAGCAGCCAGGCTCAGGGTCTCCGCTCTGTGCCACCCTCTCCTGAGCTCTGGAGGTTGTTCTGTGCTCTGGGTCCCAGCCCCTCCCTCAGGCCCTGGCTGTGCCCCCAGTGCTGTGTCCACCCTGGAGGGTGGGGCCCGGAGGTGAGACCGGGCTCCAGGGAGAAACCACAGCACAAGCAGACCTGTGCCCACTCCGCCTCAGCAGGTCCTGGTCCCACATGTTGGGGTCCTAACAGGCATAGGAAGGGCCATTCCAGCTGTCACCTGGATCAGGGGACCCTCCTGGAGCAGGACTCTCCACCACGGGAGAGACTGTGGCACCGAGCCCCAAATTGCTCTGTGGAATTGCTCCTGTCTCCCTGGTTTCCTGTGTGGACGGGCGGGGGGGGAAAGCTGACGGCACCCTCGTTCTCCACAGGTCACTTCCCGCCCGCTGGGTGACACATCCTGTCTGCTGGCCTTTTCCCCCTCCAGGCTCTGGGGTGAGCAAGGCTGATAGCAGGTGAGACTTGCTGTGACCCCAGCGCGGTCCCTGAGCCTGTTAAGCTCCCACCTGTCCCCTGGGAGCCTCCTTGGGCCACACGTGTAGGTAAAGGTCACACACCGCGAGTCTGTCGTGAGCTCCCAGTCCCGTGAAAGCTGATTAAATACACTGTGGGGAAGTGAACCTTCCCTGATTGGAGGCTCCGCGGCCTCTGGGAGCCTGTCCCTCTGTGGAGGGGCTCCAGGGGCCTTCCCTCTGTCTGGGCTCTGGGAGCTGGAGTAGGGGGAGAGTCTGGGCTGGGGCCACCGTGAGCCACTGGCCCCTAACTTCTTCTCTCTGGGCCTCTACACGGTGGTGGGACACCAGGGGCTCCTTGGTCACTGCGCCACTTATGGGCACCTCTGCCACTTGCCTCCGTCCCCTGCCTCCCACCCTAGGGCCACTTGACAGACAGCGAGGTGACTGCACACACAGTCACACCCGTGCTCGCTCCGCAGGGGGAGGTGGGCGCTGTGAGTGGGGCAGGGCTGGACGGCCCTCGGCGGCCTCCAGGTTCCTCACCTCACACCCTCAGACCTGGGAGTGCGTGGCCCTCGTTCTCACCGCTGCTCCAGAGTGTGAGAAAGGCAGAGGACGGGTGACGCTCCCGGCCCATCTCAATCCCAGCTCCACCGGGGAGAGGAGGAGCTTCCAGGTCAGGCGCCATCTAGCCCCACCAAGACATGGGGGTGCAAGGTTGCTGCCACCTCTGGACTCTGGGCTAGCACTGCCCCCAAACTCCCCTCCTTATTCTGACATGTGAACTTGTCTCTGACACTTCCTGGAGCCTGAGGGGCATTTCAGCCTCTGCAAACACCTCCCCTACAGTCCCACAAGTTCAAGGTAGAGAGAGAGCATGAGAGGACTGAGCCGCTTCCTGAGAAGGGGGAGGGCTTTAGGTTTAGTTCACCTTGACACGTCCTGAATGCTCTTGCTTGTTTCTGTAATGCTGCTATTATGGAAACTTAAGTGCAGTGAGGGGATTGAGGTGAGGATCCATATTCCACGCTGGGATCAGCCTCCCTCCATGGCAAACACCTGATCATGTAATCACTTAGGGTACATAAACCTGACTGTAAGAAAATAAAAGAGAGACACCATGCTTGCACATACACAGTGTTATTGATTTATTTAACTTCCCCTCGCCGACGCTGTCCATTCCTCAGGTATTCCTGGACCTGCAGGAGCTGGACTCCCGCAGTGGACCTTGGAGAGGACAGGGGTTGAGCCCCACATGGCTTGAGATTTATGGGCCCAAAGGCCTGGTTGGGTAAGCCCCACCTGTGCCTTACTCGCCACCTTATGTGGTGTGCTTCCAGCATCTGCCGAGTGCTTGGACTGAGGAAGGAAAGCTCACGGGAGGAGTTTACACAGGGTTTCCAGTACTTCAAGGGTGCTAGATTTCTGATTTCCTCGTGAGGGGGCGGCTTAGAAAAAGCACAGTTGGCAACAAGCCAGGATTGACGCACAATCACAGGGATCGAACCTTGATTAATCTGCCTCGACTTTGTGCTCAAATGGGCTTTCAAGAACTTTCCTGGAGGTTTCTTCTCTGGGCTACTGGGTAAACAGTGTCCAGAGTCACTCTTCAGGGACCCCATCAAGTATCTTTCTGACTCCTTTTCAGAGTTTCTTTGCAGAAATTTCTCTGGGAGGCTGGGCCTGGAGAAAGCTTTTGAGATCTTCCTCAGACATGGCCTTAGACCCTTGCCGAAATCCTTCCCTGGTTGGCATTGCTCTTGACCCTTGCTATGGGATCTCCCAGGGAATCTGGACCTTCTCTTCTGTTGGTCCAGTCTCCTTTTGCCTGTAAAAGCAGAGGGCTGCCAGGGGCCCTGCTTGCCCTGTGCCTGGTAAGTCCTTAAAAATTGGCTCTGGGAGGAGCTCAATTCCAGAGACAGAGACAGGTGGATTCTGAGGGACAGGCCCCTCTTGGTTTCACCTTTGATGAGCCTCTTTTGAAGATGTTGCTTCTGGAAATCAGGGCCAATTAACACCTTATGATGAATGCAAAGTGACCTTTGGGCCTGAGAGCACCCCCTCTCTTGGGGAAGGTTGAGAATGAGTTGGCTAAAGCCTTTCTGATTACTTTTGACCACGGAGGGTGAAGGCTCCCCACTTTTCAGTTGCTTCTGCAACAAGGGGCATTTCAGACATTGAGTTTCAGTTGGGATAAAATGTAGTGTCTTGTTCTGAAATGTAGGACAATCTACTCCACAGGTACTCATCTGGGGTGGAGAAGAAGGTGGTCTGAATAGGAGAGAAGATGGGAGGTAGGGCTGGGCCTGCATCTGAGCCAGAGGTGGGGGCTCGCACGAAGGCAAGTTTTGAGTGAAAGGCTCGGGTGGGACCCCCGGGCAGGGCAAGACAGGGGCCTGGGAAGGACCTAATGGTATTCTAGGTTGACTTGAAACTGGAAAGCCATTAGAAACTCCACTGGGTAAAACAAAGGGTGTCTGCTGTTGAGAAGAGCTCCTAGTAGCCAGCGGGGACTCGCTGGGCAGAGAGGGGAGACCCCAGTAGAGCTGGCTGTATTTCTTTTCCAGGTGGTCCCTCAGGACCTCGGAGTGAAAGAGCTGCTGAGGACCGGGTAGCTGCTCTGTTTCGTCTTTCACGTTCCAGAAAGATTGAGGGATTGTGTTGTCCTGCTTAGCACCCAGTGATTGCCACATATTCCCTAAAGTGTTCAGGTGGTAGTCTGAGCTCATTTGTTCTGAGAATGACCCATCCTTTTCTTTCCCCTTACACATCTTTAGTTTTGCTTTCTTGGTGATTAGAATCTCCAGCAGCTCCTGGACTTCAGGGTTGACAAATGAGAGGCTACCAGTCTCTACCTGCTTGTCTGTGAGCCCTCCCAAGAACGGGGCCGCTGGTGGCTGGTGGGACAGGTGTTCTTGCCGGGGCTCACTCTGTGATGAGGTGGGGAAGAACAAGGCCTTGGTAGTCTTCCACCACAAGGACAGAAACAAAATGCGATAGAATGCGAGGCAAACACTGAAGATGGCGAGAATGATAGTTGCCAAAAAAGAGTTTCCTGGAGTTGAGCTCTTTGCAACAGTGCCTAGGGTGATTCTCTTCAAGTTAGATTAGTCTTGAGGTTCTTTTGACAGGGTGGAGGCCACAGGTAAAGAGCCCTGGGTCAGAGGAGCCAGGGCAGCTGATGGGCACGTGCCAGGAACAACCTCTTCTGCAGGTTCCCTGCAGGGTTGGTCGGCTCCAGCAGGCGCTGCTTTGCACACCTCACCAGGGGCGTCTTGACAGGAGGGCTGATGAAAGCCGCCCTTGTCAGGGATCCTCTCCATGTGGCTACAGGAGACATGAGGCACAAGCTGCAGCCAGGAGCTCCCAGGGCCAGGAGGGCTGGGCAGGCCAGGCAGGGGTGGGCGTCTGTGCCCACGGCCCTCCACGGCCCCCATGCTGAATTCACAGTACTCCTGTTGTCCCTCACCCCAGGGCTTTGGCCATACCCCACCCCCAGCCTTCCCCCTCCCAGCTCAGCCCCAGGCTGCCTGCAGCCCTGGGTCACACCATAGGCTCTGGGCGAAAGAAGAACCTAGGAGAGAAGGGGAAGATTCTTTACCTTTGCAGATGTGAAAGCAGGGCGTGAACCTCTTCCAGCTCTTCCCGGCAATCTCCGCAAGCTGGAAGTCAGCAGACTGGGTCATGGTGGTGAAGGCAAGAGCCTAGGGGGTCTTACAGGAGGCTGAGTGCAGTGTCCCTTTAAGGGGACACCACTGGGAGATTGGAGCCCAAGCACCAGCGTCCAGGGCCACATGATGGCGAAGCTCATGAAAGGGTTTATCATTTATAAAGTACTTCCATATCCATTACCCCTTGCTGCCCTCACATCCTCCCTGTGGGGGACAATGGGCAGGGGTCACCTCACAGAGGAATCTGAGCAACGTTAAACAACTTGTCCATGGTTGGACCTGGAGGTCCCACCTCCCAACCCAGGCACTATTGATCCACTGTAGCCCACACACCCCTGCTGGGCCACACCCTTTTCCAGGCCCCTCACGGCTGCGTTGTGCACATGGAATCTGGGAAGTATCTGGGTTCTGCTCTCCTTCCCAGGAGCCTCCCTGAGGGTTCTGTTTCTTGAGGGACAGGCCCTGCTACTGGCCTCCTGGGAGCCTGTGGAGATGGGCCCTCAGGGCAGGAGAGATGGGGGCTAACCCTCAGGGCACACAGGGCTGAATGAAACAACTTACCTTTCAAAGCTTTATTTTTCTTCTTAAACTTGCATCTCCCCCTCCGCTCCATTTGATGCTGAGAGACAGAAAAAACGAGGACCTGGGACCCAATTCTCACTCTCCCCTCTCTAGACAAGCATCAGACACTCAGTGTCCATACATAATATGACTTTCTACATTTAACTAACAGAGCTCTGTGGTTTTTCTTCCCTTCCACTCATTTTTAAAGAGGATAAAAGTATTTTCTGTTTTCCTTCTCTGAAGAACATAAAGAAGGATTTTCAATGTGAGATTCACCCTGGATTTCTTTCGTCACTGTTCCTCTGCTCAAGAAACACACACTCTGAACTACGGGTTCATCTGAGTTCCAGCAGGTGGGTCTCTGCTTCCCGAGGCCAGGGCCACTCGAGCCCCCGCTCTGAGGCTCTCAGGGCCTCAGCACTGCCAGCAGATCAGCCCTCATCCGAGACACCTGTTCACAGCTGGTGATCCAGTGCTCATGGGCCTGTCCTCTGGCTGAGATGGAACTCAGTGTCCAGTCCTCGACCTCCGGTCACTGTGTGTCAGACTTGCTGGCTGAGAGGGAACTCAGTGTCCAGTCCTCGACCTCCGGTCACTGTGTGTCAGACTTGCCCTGGAGCCCTTTACCACACCTGGGCAACCGGTCTGCGATCTTTGGATAGGAATCCTAGTGTTCACTCTATCCCCTGCCCAGGCTGGCCTGCCCTTACAGGGATGACATTCTGTTCTTGAGAGGAGATGTCCTATTCTTTCCCATTTCAGGAGTCTCTGTAGTTGATTCCGAAAAGGGGAAATAATAATAGAAAAGAAGAGACAATCATGTGCTTGTGGGTCTGGCCCAGGGGTTCCTTACCTTCCGGATGCTTCCATGTTTCCCAGGAGGTGGTGAAGATGGATTATTCTGGAGGTAGGGGAGTAACAGGAAAAAGAGTCCCAGTCCACACAGAAAGGCGAAGATGGTATCAATCGCCCAGAAAGTGGCACTGGAGTTCAGCCAAGTATCAAAAGCGCTTTTCAGAGAAAAGAGAGGATTCTCCATCATCTGAATCACGCTGCTGCCCTCAGGCAACTGAGCACAGGGTGTGTACTCGGAGACTAAAGTCCTAGGCCTACATCATAGAGCTGTGGTTTGGTCACAAAGGGGGAGGGCGAGTAATAGAGGAGGAGGCTTTACCAAGGCCCTTCCCCACCCATCTGCCCCACAGCTCTACCCTCCACCCTCAGGGGTCTTCTAGACCTTAGTCAATATTCTATTCATTCCACCTGGAAATCACATTTTTCCTGGTTCCTCAGATCTCTTGGGGATCTCGGCTTGAACCCACCATTTTCATAGCCTTTGAAACTCTGAAATTCTCCCAGGATTTGGGCTGTTTCCCAACGATTTATACTCTCAGAATCTCCTTTGTTCACAATTGCATCGTTTGTTCATCTCGCATATTTACACTTAAGTTGTATCATTACTTTCTCAGCAAATTTCAATTATACAATACAGTATTATCAACTCTGGTCACCATGTTGTACATTAGATCCTAAGACTTCCATCTCATACAAAGTTTGTACCCTGTTGCCACCCTCTCCTTATTTCCCCCAACCCTAGCCCTTGGCAAACACTCCTCTGCTTCTATGAGTTTGACTGTTTTCTTTGTAGATTCTGCATATAATTGATAACAGGCAGTATTTGCCTTTCTCTGTCTGGCTTTCACTTAGCATGATGTCCTAGGTTCATCCACATTGTTGTAAACATGAACACCACTTTTCCCATAGAATAAGATTTTTACTTTCATCAACCCAGATATAGAACTTTTTTATACTTATTTAATTTTGAATATTTAATTTGTTATAGTTTCCATCCACTTTTGCCAACTTCACTCAGAATAATTAACACAAAATTTCAAACTAATGATTATTATTTCAAATTTACAAAACCAAGTATAATAAAAAGATAAGTAATTAAACCTCTAAATGATACGTTTTGTGTTAGTAACGTTTTATACCTCTGAAGTTAGAAAAGCTTCACAAAGACTGTACACACACACACACACACACACACACACACACACACCCACGCCCGCACACACATTTCAAGAGACCAATGCAGTATATTCAAATCCAAAAATTAAGCATGTCCTCGTTTTCTCTAAGTCTTTTGTATATTGTCTTGACCACAATTCTTCTCACTCTGCCCAAAATATACAGTCTCCGTTCTCCAGAGTTTAGAAACATGTGTGGAACACCCAAAAGTCAGAAATGGGTTAGGTGATATCAAACTCTTAGAGGAAAACATAGGCAGAACACTCTATGACACAAATCACAGCAAGATCCTTTTTGACCCACCTCCTAGAGAAATGGAAATAAAAACAAAAATAAACAAATGGGACCTAATGAAACTTAGAAGCTTTTGCACAGCAAAGGATACCTACCATAAAGAAGACCAAAAGACAACCCTCAGAATGGGAGAAAATATTTGCAAATGAAGCAACTGACAAAGGATTAATATCCAAAATTTATAAGCAACTCATGCAGCTCAATAACAAAAAAACAAACAACCCAATCCAAAAATGGGCAGAAGAACTAAATAGACATTTCTCCAAAAAAGATATACAGATCGCCAACAAACACATGAAAGAATGCTCAACATCATTAATCATTAGAGAAATGCAAATCAAAACGACAATGAGATATCATCTCACACCGGTCAGATTGGCCATCATCAAAAACTCTAGAAACAATAAATGCTGGAGAGGGTGTGCAGAAAAGGGAACCCTCTTGCACTGCTGGTGGGAATAATGTAAATTGATACAGCCACTATGGAGAACAGTATGGAGGTT
>NC_041222.1:90300953-90341779 GCF_002837175.3 Physeter macrocephalus | reverse complement strand
AGCACAGGGAGGTCAGCTCTGTGCTTTGTGACCACCTAGAGGGGTGGGATAGGGAGGGTGGGAGGGAGGGAGACGCAAGAGGGAAGAGATATGGGAACATATGTATAAGTATAACTGATTCACTTTGTTATAAAGCAGAAACTAACACACCATTGTAAAACAGTTATACTCCAATAAAGATGTTTAAAAAATAAAAAAAAAATAAAGAACACTGTTTGTTCATGGGTTTTTTTGTGGAAATAAAATAAATATATATGAAAATGTAAAAAAAAATAAAAAATAAAAAAAGAAATGGGTTAGGTGAGCTTAGGTTCTAATCTTTAGAGTAGACACTGGGACTGGAGGACCAAGGCCTGGGTTAAAGTCATCTACAGTAGCCTTTTCTGATATCCCTTGTGTGTTCTACACATATTCTCTTTTTCAGAATACACCTTGCCTTCTCCCTCCTACCCTACCCTCTCCAGACCCTGGAGCTTCGAGTCTTGCCTGTACCTTATAGAGAGGGCACTTTGAGTCTTATAGGAAATCCCCTATGACATCATTGGACCTCCCTTTTGGCAGGTGGAATTGGGTATTCACTTAGGGATTGTACTTTTTAATCACTACCTGGTTAATTTTTCTTAATATGTGAAATAATTGGGCTATACTGTCATGAATGTACATGTTCAAGAACACGTCTCTAGCATCTACTGTTGCTTCTATTACAGTCTCTTCACCCCTTTATGATATTGTCACTGGGGCATGACAGTCCTCAGTGTGAACAACCAGGGTACCTGAGGAGCATGGGGGTCCCTAATTTGGACAGCTAGAATCAATGGAGATCATGGTGGGTCCTGATTTCTGCTTCATTTGCAGGGGGACTTATGGATGACTAGTTGAGAGGGAGAAAATCCTGGGAACCAGACTCTTGGGGGCGTTCCCTTCAGGAACCCTTACAGGCTCTCATGGTGAGGATGGAGAGAGGTGGCCTGGTGGCTCTGGAGGGGGTGGGGACGAGGGGGTGGCAATGGAGCTTTCTATGTAGCAGAATCTTACTCTCCAGAGAAAGGACTTGGCCAGAGTGCAATTCTGAAATCTCATCTCAGCTAGAGGAAATAAATTCTCCCCCAATTCAGCCTTCTACATCCTTTCTTTCTCATGTGATGCGGTGTGTTGCGGGAACATATCCACAGGGGATAGAGTTTCAAGGAAGTGATGCAGCCAACGGAAGGAGTAGGGGCAGGGGAAAGTGCCATATCCCTGGGGAGAGTCAGAAACACTTGTGAAGGACACATCCTCAAACAGAGGCCCACTAGAGACTGGGATTTACTGCAAGATTATAGAATGTTTTCCCTCCCCCAGGGTTTACCATCACACCCGCAGGCCTCCAGGATAGTTAAGAGTAGATCACTGCCAAAAGAACTGCAAGACACAGCCTCAAGCTGAGCAACAGTACTTAGGGAAGCCCCAAAATCAAGATGAGAGACAAGGGACTTCCCTGGTTGTCCAGTGGTTAAGAGTCTGTGCTCCCAATTCAGGGGGCCCAGGTTTGATCCCTGGTCAGGGAACCAGATCCTGAATGCCGCAACTAAGACCTTGCTCAGCCAAATAAATAAATATTTAAAAAAAAAAAAAAAGAGAGACAAAAACAAGGACATTAGAGGAATTTGATGCCTTTGGCACCTATGTTACCATAAACATTAAAAACAAGAACAACTGACAAAGTTCAGAAAATTACATCTACATAAAGGAGGAACTTCCAAGGAGAAATGAATGCTGGTAAAATGAAATCCTTGAGTTTTCTCCTTAATCAATCTAAAAAATAACTTTTATCAGCCCTGGTGGCCTAATGGATAACATATAACTGTTTTAAGGGACAATAGTAACAATGTGTTAAGGAATTATGGCACATGGATAAGTGAAATTAATGACAGCCACGTCACAAGGATGGGAGAAAAGAATTGGGAATACTATGTTATAACGTTCTGCACGCATGAAGTGGTATGGTGTTATTTCAAGGTGGGATTAGATTATTTTTAAAATGCATATTGTAAACTCTAAGGAAACCATAAAAAATTTAAGAAGTATAACTTACACTCTTAAATGAGGGGATAAAATGGAAACATTAGGGGAAACTGGGAACTGGGTACAAGGAACAGTGTGTACTATTTTTGCAACTTTGCTGTTATTCTAAAATTATTCCCAAAGTAGTAGTTTAATATGCTCCTTAAGTGTACTTGCTTAATTATGAAACTATCTCAAATAAATTAATGGTGCATCTCTTGCCCTCAGTTCTGAATTTTTGAAAAGTAAATAATCCTGGAAAAATTAGCACATGTAAGTCAGTTTCTTCACCCCACGCCAGGTGATTCTCTCCACATTGTCCCTCATTTGGCTATATAGATTATTTAGTTCTTTTTAGGATGTTAATACAGCTGTCACTATAGCTATGTATGCCCCATTAATGTATGTAACAGAATATGCCCACATAGATTGCTGGATATATATGCCCTTATTCATGTTTTCAAAGACAAAAAATAAACAAGTAAGAGGATTGATTTTATTCAGGCTTTTGCAATAAGAAGATCAGAATGTCTTGCAGGGTGGTTTTTGCCTTAGACTTTTTAGGGAAAGTAGAAAAGTTACAGGTGGGGCTGATTTACAATTGGAATTATTTTGCAATTAGGTGAAACCTCAGTTAGATGAACAGGAAGATTCATCTCTGTGCCTGGCTAGTTTTAGAAGGACAAACAGTTCTGAGCTCAGCTAATCATTCATGAAACAAAGAAAGGGAAGTTGAGAGATCAGTGCCTGGTCTTATCAGCAGGTTAAGGCAAAAGGGGAAAAGTTGGTGTTTCCCTGGTCACAGATAAACAAGGGAGTGATCTCCAGGTCTTAGGGGAATCCTGAGAAGGCCTGGGTAGCAAATCTTAAGTGGGGTGGTTCTTTGTGGTACACAAAAAGTGGAGGATTTCAGAAAACAGAGGATAGGGTGATTTCTTAACTGTTGCTATTTTCTGAGATCACAAATCACAGGTAAAATTCAAAACTGTTGGGCCTCAGTTTTGTTCATGACCAAGAAATGTCATTCATTGTTGAACAACACAGAGGCAATCATAAACCTTTGAGTGGGTCAAATCTGGGTCTAAGGAATAATCTCCTGAAGACTCTTGTTTGGCGTTGTTCCTGCAAAATCATTTGAACAATTGTTGAGAGGAAGCGGAAAAGATGAGCGTTTTAGAGTTCTGGAGATCAGGTGTCTTAAAAGAGGGATTCTAAAATGAAGAACAGAAATATTAAAATAAAATATTATAGTAAGTAAAGTCTGTACCCTCTCTTTTCCATGTGAAAATTAGAGGCAAAATCATATCAACTTAAAATTATGTTTAGTAACTAATTTTCAGTATTTTATCTTATTTAAAAATGTATAGGGGGGCTTCCCTGGTGGCGCAGTGGTTGAGAGTCCTCCTGCCGATGCAGGGGACACGAGTTCGTGCCCCGGTCCCGGAGGATCCCACATGTCGCGGAGCGGCTATGCCCGTGAGCCATGACCGCTGAGCCTGCGCGTCTGGAACCTGTGCTCCGGAACGGGAGAGGCCACAACAGTGAGAGGCCCGTGTACCAAAAAAAAAAAAAAATGTATAGGTATCTAAAGAATACTGTTATTTAACTCAGTTTAGCATAAGTCTAATGTTTTAAGTTACCTAAGGATCTTGGAAACACTATCTTCATACCACAAAGCATAAGCACTGTTAAGATAAGATTGGTTTGAATAATGATTCAATTTGGTTAAACAAAAATTTACATTTTTCATGATCTGAAACATCTGGTAGATACAATGCTAGTTTATTCAATCAGAAAAATTTTATAAGTTTAGGAAGAGCATATCCAGGTAGAATAAAAATGTATGATGTTGAAAACGTAGCTGTTTTCATTAAACGAATAATATTAAACTAGTCTTTTTTGACAAAGATTTGCCTTAATTATGTAAACTTGAAATTTGAAAGCTTTTTAGTTAGTTTCCATAAGAATACTTTTTTAAGCATAGGAAAGTATCAGAAGTTCAGTTTCCTTAATTTCTGGTAATTTTAGAACTATTCAATTTATGTGTGTTTGTTTATGTTTAACCTAATCAAATCAGAATTCTCTTTAAGAAATTTCATAGTGCAATTTTGTAATACCATCCAAAAGTAGAAACTTATTACACATTCATAGACAAAAATACATACAGACAGACACAAATAGAGAGCTTCAAGTCTACAACTTTAGCCATGCGTTGGACAAAGCACAGAAATACTAATACATGGTCCCTGGGCCATATAAAAGAGTTAGCTTTCATCCTTGTCCCACCAATACTTGTAAAAGAGATCTTCAAGATTCCCTTTGTCCTGATGTGTAATCTTATGGATGCTGTGTAGCGAATTTTCGGCAAGTAACCAAGAAGAGACCAAGTGGCCATCTGGGTGTCTCCAAAAGCCATCTGAGTGGCAAAACATCCAGCTTGTTTCCAATGAGATTTTTCAGCCTCAGGTTTTAGCAGGCTGTTGGGCCATAGGTTCCTTAAGTAGAGTTTCCCATCTCTAAAAAAGATTGAGCAAGGGGAAGTATGTAGGTGGCAGAGGACAAATTTTCTTGGGAAGTGGCTATGTTAACATTTTTGTCAGTCAGGTAGTTTCCTTGGCTTTGGGAGTTCTGGCTTCCAGTGTGAGCTTTGATTTTGAGAATAGCTAATTATTTGGTTTGCAATGTCTTCTAATAGGTCAGTGACTTGTGTTCCGTTTTTGATGGGTATTCCTGCAACTGTCATTGAACACTCTTTGTTTCCATTAAAGGGGGCTTAGGGGTCTTGACAGAAGCAAAAGAAAGTTGGATGGTCAGTGAGAGCAATTCAGGGGCAGAGGTGCCTAGGCAGAGTCAGGGGCCCAGAAGGTAAGGCCATTGGGAGAGCAAAGAATACTGTTTTCCAACTGGAAAGTTATTCTCTTCCGAGAAAGTTTACTGCAGTTTTGGGGCTAATGCTGGGTAAATCATGCCAGGTAGTAAGAAGTTCTAGTGAGACAGAAAGAGGTATAGATAAAGGCAGGTCACACACAGCATAAATGTATGTCAGTTCTAGAGTTCTCTGCACCTCCTTGGGCTGCATGGCCTCCTTTAGAGAGACCTCCTGCAGGAATGCAGCTTTCTATTCTCCCGCACAGATGGCCAACCTGCTACTGCATGCTGAACCCTTGCTCTGACTGACTAATTAATTCTTCTTCTCCACTTACTTCTGCTTTTAGTAAGTGAGCCAATTCACCCCATTTCCTATTGTAAATTAGATAAACCGAACATTAGAAACAAAGAGAGGGATAAAGAACCAGTTTCTTGATTAAGCTTGACCTCTTTTATGTGTATCCAGTTGTTGTGTTTTTCTGCTTTAATGGGATGTGGTATTAATAGGAATAAAGTCAATGAGGCAAACAAGTCTGAGAGGTCTGAACATCACATAATAAACACCGAAGGAGGGCTGGTTTCCATAGTTGTATGTCAGCATTACTAGGCACAGAACATTCTAGAGACACCTGAGTGGTTTGGGACCACTGGGTTAGGTATAGCAATTATTGTGTGAGAAATTCCAAATAAATAATTAGCATGTGTTCATGCAGAAGAAACCCTATTCACAGTAAACCATTAAGGGTGCCTGAGGATGGGAGCACAATAGAGAATCACTGTACCTACAGATAAATAGAAAAGGAGACTACAGAATATGCCTCTATATTGGTTTAATTTGTAAATTAAAAAAAATATTGTGAGGTTTTATATGAATGAAGAAAATGTGATATATTCAAATACATATATATATTTCACGTATATCTCTAAAGACGTATAATGAAATATTATTTATCCATAACAAAGAATGAAATCCTGCCATTTGCATGAACCTGGAGGACATTATGCTAAGTGAAATGAGCCAGACACAAATAGGCAAATGCTGTGTGATTTCACTTACATCTGCAATCTGAAAAAGTTGAACTCATAAAGCCAGAGAGTAGAACGGTGGTTTCCAGAAGCTCGGACGTGGACAAAGTGGGGAGATGCTGGTCAAAGTGTACAGACTTCCAATTATAAGATGAACGAGTTCTGGGGATCTAATGTACAGCCTGGTGACTATAATTAATACTATAATGTATACTTGAAATTCACTAAGAAAAGCTAACTATGTGAGGTAATGGATGTGTTCATTAACTTGATTGTGGTAATCATTTCACAATACATATGTATATTAAATCATCACATATGGCACTTAAAAAAATCACGTGTACAACCTAAATATATACAATTTTTATTTGTTATTCATACCTCAATAAACTGGAAAAAATACTGAAAAAAAAGTGGAAAGATAAGCCACAGACTGTGAGAAAATATCTGCCATTTATATCTGATAAAGAACTTGTAGCCAGGATATATAAAGAACTCTTAAAAACTCAATAAGAAGAAGACAAAATAAGTCAATTTAAAATTGGACAAAAGATTTGAGTAGACATTTCCTCTGAAGAAGGTATACAAATGGTGAATGCCACATGAAGAGGTGTTAATATCATTAGCTATTAGGGAAATGCAAATTAAAATCCCAGTCAACATCCACAAGAATGGCTAACAAAGAAGAGAAAGAAGATAAATATTGGTGAGGATGTGGAGAGGAACATTGCTGGCAGGAATGTAAAATGGCATAGCCACTTTGGAAACCAGCTTAGCACTTCCTTAAATTGTTAAACAGAAATTTACCACATGTCCTAGCAAAATTCCACTAGTAGGTAACTACTCAAGAGAAATGAAAACATTATGTCTACAGAAAGACTCACACATGACTGTTTCTGGCCGAATTATTCATAATAACCAAAAAGTGAAACAACCCAAATATCCATCAAAAGGTGGGTAAGTAAAATGTATAAGTGGTTAATTAAACCTGTGATAATAATAGCAAAAAGGCCCAAGGGGAGAAAACAGTACACTGCTGTAAGGTTCTTGTACTACCTGTGAAGTGGTATAATAAAAGCTGAAGATAGGCTGTGATAAGTAAAAATGTATATTTGAAGCCCTGAAGCTACAGCTAAAACAACACAACAAATCACAACCAGTAAATTCTATGTTCCAGGTGATGCTACCCACTGAGCTATAACAAACCTGCCAATATCTAACAAAAGGTAAGCTAAAAGATAGGAGATTTTTATACCTGCTTTCACTTGGCTTTTTAGTTATCTGAATTTCATTGACATAATATATGTCTTGTGTGAAGAAGATGGCAGAGAATAGTATTGAGAGTTGTTTTCTGCTCTCTGTTTTTATGTTTTCAAGGGACAATTTAACCTTTACCCTCTCCAATCTTAGGCAGAATTGCAGCACTTTGCTCTCTATCTCCACACAATTAGCCTTTCATGTACATTAACCAAACAAGATTATTTACTATAACACTATTTGATAACCATAATTCAATGTGTTTTAAAATGAGGTATGCTCTGCAGAAAGAAGAGTCAATAAGGCTTCCCATGTGAGAAACTAAGAAGTATGAATAATGATTGTAGGAC
The DNA here is from genome assembly GCF_002837175.3 of Physeter macrocephalus. Classification (NCBI taxonomy): domain Eukaryota; kingdom Metazoa; phylum Chordata; class Mammalia; order Artiodactyla; family Physeteridae; genus Physeter; species Physeter macrocephalus. The sequence goes on along the minus strand of NC_041222.1, from coordinate 90,334,235 downwards.
TCATATGGCTTTGTTACTACAAGGTTTATAAAGCTAAAGCTCCCCAAAGAGTTTACATGCTTTAAAACCCTGAACTGTAGTCAATCTGAACTTGTTTAGATTGCACATCTTTATTCAGAGTATTAAAAGTAAAATGTACATAGATACCTTTGAAATACACTCACAGTGAAAACTCAAAATTCAAAACTATGTTGCAGTTTTTACTTCACTCCTCCCCATACTCTCTGGGTTTTTTTCGTTCTCCTAAAATCTGAGCATTGTCAATCCCTGAATGAATAAAGTAATTTTTTCAAGTCAGGTGCCCTTTGTGAAATCACATCTAAATTAATCGAGCAAAATGTTGTAAAAAAACGTTCCATAAGGAAAACTTTTGAGATACACAGAAAACCTCTGTTTAAGCCACGTAAAAACTAACCAGAATAGCCAAGAAGTTTGGGAGTTGGAAATAAAACAAAAAGACATAGACCACAACACATGCACAAATATACATCTCAATATTTTCTTGTTTTCTATTTATCATCAGAGTAAAGAATTGTCACTAAATGGTTATGAAGGAATTTTTAAATAAATCTGATGTTATAACTATTGAGATAAATTAGTAAATCAAACTGAACCAAAAACAAATGTGTTCATGGGGGCAGGGGGCAGGCTCATTCAAGGAATGGTTTTGGAGAATTAAAAATATAAACTAAATGGAATATCTTTATTGAAAAATATTGTGAGGTTTTAATTTGTTTATAAACAGAGTCCTTTAAAATAATCTCTTGAGCCAAATAATTCTTATTTCCCTTCAGTATCATTAGGAAAACCAGTGAGCTAGTCTTATACATGGTAATTGATAGGTCAACATACTGATTAGAAACCCAGATGTATTATCATATTTCATTGTTATGCAGACATCATAGACTCTAAGCATCTTGTTATAGCAAATTTGATATATTTTATTTCTAAGTGGCAGCTAAGGAAGTACATTTTCCAACTCACCCTTCAAAAGAACCTACTGTGAGGAGTGTGAGACAGTGACAGCCTCCAGCTGCTGTGCCTCTGGACCTTTGGGACCTCCAACAGCCTCTACACTGAGGCTATGCTCTCCCCAGGCTACTCCCAGCCAATGTTTGAATAATGGAACAGGGCCCTCCCTGCCCTGTGTGGGATTACCATAGCTGGCAGCCTTTGCTCCAGGACTCCCTATACGTGTAGCCAAGACTTTCTCAGAGCTGCACTGAAGTCTGAGGCTCTTCTTGCACAATCCTCCCTCTTTCCCTGTCTCCTTTCACAGGTGTCAGATCTGCAAGGCGGTTTGAATGCTTTTCCCTCCTACTCCTGCTCCATCACTTCTTTATCCTCCACAGGTGTTTCCCCGGCAGATCACTTACATGTCTGATTTCATCTTGGCATCTGCTTGCAAGAGAACCTTAAGTGATCCACTAAGAAAAATAAGAAAAATTTCCTTTGGGCTCCTCTAGACTCCACTGATCAATAGCAAGTGAATCCTTCTCTAGGAATTAATGGCGACGCTGAACTCAGCTTAACATTCAAGGTAGGAAAGCAAGGATTATGTTTCACTCCAGAAAATGAATGACCCATTGGGACTGCAGATAATAAAACTTGGGGAATAATAAGAGGCATCTCCAAAGGACTGGAAATGGTTCATCTAGATTTAACACAGACAGGGCATTGTCCTATAAAACCACACAGATCTTAAATTCAATAGACCAAACTTTGTTTAAATTGTGTAAATCTAGAAAGATCTTAATTGTTCTTTTTAAGTTTAAAATATTTGCATAATTCATGACAGGTTAATTTTTTTCAAGGATTTTTAAAAATTTGTTTTCACGTGTGATTTTCTTTTTTTTATAATGCAGAGTAATTCAGATCCTAATTAAGAGAATAAATAGGCACCATGTATGGCTCCCTACACACCCCCTTTTCATACCCAAAGCTCTGTTTTCTCTTCAACACCATCTGTTAAAATCTCCCAGTCTAGCTGAGATCCTTCTGGCCTGTTCTCTAGCTCGTCAACTAAAAATACTTAGTTTCAGCATTTAAAAGGAAAGACTGTTCTGCCTCTTAGAGCTGGAACCCACTTGTTCTGCCCTGCAGCCCCCTGCCCCCTACCTCACTACCTGGCTCACCCCATCTTGTCACTTGTTTCTAACACTGATGACCCTCCATGGGGAGACCTCTCCCCTGATCCTTCTTCCGAAGTAACGCCTTTCCATCTTTTTCTCCTTGACTTGTTTATTTTTCATGGCATTTATTACTATCTAAAATTATTTTTCTTTGTGTGCTGCCTTAGTAATTAAGGAAGTGTAAATTAAAACACAGTGAGATACCATTTCCCGAACACCACCAAATTGGACACATTTACAAAAGGTGACATTGTCTTTAAACTGCTTGTAGGGATGTAAATTGTTACAACGACCTTGGAAAACAGTTTCTCATAATTTAGTAGGTGTGAATGTGTAAACATTTTGACGCAGCAATTGCACTGTATATAACCTAGAGAAATTCCAGCTCCTTTATGTAGAAAGCTCATTTAAGAATATTCATAACTGTTTTTATTGTAATATCAAAAATGGGGGAAAAACAATCCAATCAATTGGAATGGATATGTTTGCTTAATATAATTTTATAAGGGATACAATAAAGCAATGACAATAGACTACGGTAAAATTTTCGTAATAATGAATATTATAACACTGAGCAAAAAAGCAAGTTGCAGAATACATACAGTATGATTCCATTTTTTTAAAGTTCAAAATATGCAAGTGAAAGCAATATCTTATTTAACAGTGTCTTCATAATGATGAAACTGTAATGAAAAACAGTGGAAATAACAAACAGGTTAGGATTAAAGGAGGACCAACAGAGGCCTTCAAAGATATGGGTAAGTTTTCTTTTTAGGAAGAGTGGTTACACATGAGTGTTCATTTATTTTTATTCTGTACATCTTCTACATAACTTTCACCCATTATTTTGCAAGTTTTAAAAGACAAATCAAAACAATAATGTCAACAAACAAATGGGGAAAATAGCAATAACAACAAGAAAAAGTGAGCCCTATCTGCTAGAAAGTATTACAGAGGATACAGAAAAACACATTCAAATGGCTTCTTTGTACGCCAGATCCAAAGCTTTGTTTCACAACATCTTAATGATTTCAGTGAGGTTCCTAGCTTTTGAAACAGTGGTTGTCTGTTCCCTCCCCGCTACCTTGTTTATGACAAGGTGGATTCAACTAAGATACTTCTGACAGCTTTTAAACCTAAAACGCAATATAGAACTCTATTTCTTCTTTGACACATGCCATCTTTTTTTGGAGTTGGACTGTAGTTGTTTCATAGATGTGGGTCTTATGCCATGATCTGACCACACCCGGTCCCTGGTGTGCCACTGCAAAGCCTCTTAGGATCAGGAGACCCTCACAAATGGAAAAACTGAATTCACAACAGGACATCAGATCAAATGTGTATGACATTTGTCTAGTGGCTTTCTGAGTTAACCAACCCTGGGGTATATATGCGGTAGCCATAAAAGGTACTTTAAAGGAGATTAAAATGTACACTACTGAAAAAGATCAAAATTAAAATACATAACTGTCTTCATAGAAATTTAAATACCATTTTTACACATAGATTGTTTTGTTTGTGTAGTTGTAACAAAATAATCCTGAATATGCATAACATGTTCTGTTTTGTAAGACAACTGTGAAGATTGTAGGTATTATATTGAGTAGTGAGAATGATAGCATTTTACAACTGGCTTTGACATCCCTCACCTCACACACTGGATAAAAAAACTGATGATCAGAGAGATTAAGTAATTTCTCTTCAGTCAGGCACTGAGCTGGGACCAGAACCCAGGTCCTCCTGACTCGGGGGTGGTTCCTCCTTTTCACCATCCAGCCCTGTCTGAAAAGGTTTACAGTCCATGGCAATATCATATAGTGTATCTCATACCGTCTTGTTCTCTGTGATTAACATTGTTATTTATGAAGCTTACTCAGTGGTCCAGGATGCAACTTCCCATAATCTATGAGTGCTTCTACATCATTTACCCACATCCACAAGACGGTAAACTAAGGACTTTCTCCAAACTCGAGGCCGTAGTAGTAGATATCCCAGGTAGTATAACATGTCCTGGAATAAAGAAATTCTTATGATTCATACCAGACTGCTGTAGCCCTGTTGGATTCCCTACAGCTTTAAATTTCATATTCTTAATGCAAGACTCTGCAAAGCAGTTTAGAAAACCATGTAAAGATTTTAGTAAATTAAGACAGTGGTTTTGTTTTCTCCCATTTCCTACTTATTGAATGTTCTTGCTGCAAATAAATCAGATCTCTTTATTTTCCTATGAAATATCAGTGCTATGCAAGAATGTTGGAATCAGATGATTCCAGTGTGTCTGACATCTTGTGGATGGTGTCCATTGAGTGTCTTTATCCTTTCTCATATATGTTGTGATCATCTTGGTTCTTACTATGAGTGCTTCTCAATAAAAACCTGGGTGTTTTGAGTATTACATTATGAGATTCTGGATATTATATAAATTTTCTGTTTGACTTGACTCTTCTGACACCACTCTAGCAGGGGATGACAAGCCATCTCATTACTGCCTGGTGGAAATGGGGGTCCAGGTCATGGTCTCCAGGTTTTGGATTTGTCTCTGTTCTCACCCAGGGAGCGAGGGGTTCCTTGTTACTGCTCAGTGGGGTTGGGAGTTCTGGCTCCCACTGGACCTTCACTGATACCTCCTGCTGGGAGGGGCATGGGTGCCTTGTTCCTGCTCCTCCTTTTGCCTAACCTGACATCACGGAAGAGCCTCATTACCTTTGCATGGTGGTGAGAGTCCTGTCTCTGAAACCACCTCTGCAGGGAGGGGTCAGTGTGCCTTGTTCTTGCTGGGTGGAAGTGGAAGTCCAGGGTCTCTGTGGTCTTCAGGGACACTGCTGAGATGGTCACTCATTACCACCAGCATTACTACCTGCTGAGGATGAATATCCTCGCTCCTTATGTTACAGAATTAAGTCGTATGGACCTTGTTCAGGCCCAGCTCAGCAGGGGAGGGTTCTTTTTCTCAAGTAGGCGAATAACGAGAGATCCACACAGCACAAGTCTTATTCTATGGGCAAAAAAAAATAAAAAATGGAGAAGCAGTAATTAAGTTCATAGATCAACTTCTCATCCACCTGGTGAAAGTGACTTAACTGTAAAGAGTAAAGACAAACGGAAGAGGAGTGAGGCAGAGGATGGGGAGGCACATGCCTTAGTTAACCAGGGAAGGGGCAGGGCTTTTTTGAGGGAGTGGGGTACCACCCCCTTTATATCCATTTTTGGTCCTTAATGTCTGGTCCTGGCCACCAGTAGGTGTGTCATTTAATATGCTAATGTAGTAAAATCAACATATAATGAGACTAGTGTCAGTTGGAGGTCAGATTCGTTGCCATCTTGGTCTCAAGAGGGTCCATCTGTTTCTTTCTTTTCTTTTTTTTTGTGTGTGTAGCTTCCTTTCTTATCTCTGGACCCTTTAGCTTAAGGATTTATGTTCACTCCTGCTAAAGGTTGTGGGGGGGGAGGGTTGGAGGGTTGTGAGCAAGGACACTCCTACTAAAGTTGCGGGTGAATGGGTTTTGAGCAAAGATCTGGAGCGACTCTGGCAATACCTTTTCAGGCCCTCTCTGACGGCCAGGGACTGGGGGAGTCAGCACTGGGTTGCCTCATTGCAGACTGGCAGGGGTGGAAGTCTAGACTCCCAAATAGGACTTTGCTGGTAGGGTTGGGGAGGGGGCTGTAGTTTTTCTGTGGTGTTTAGCTGGAGTAGAACAGTTATTGCCTAAAAGTTTTCTGTATCTTTAGGCCTCACTTATTCTGGTCCTTGAGCTAGAGACAACAGGCTTTTATTGGGATTTTATTTTACTTTGTACACTATTTTGGCTTTTCCAATTGGCATTTATGGGTGCTGACTTCTCCAGACCCAAGTCTGGAATATTAGATGCAAAAAGGGAAAACCCAGGCAACTCACTGTCACCTATAAAATTCTAACACTTTACCAATTCCAAGAGAATACGACCCAACTATTACCTGCATTTCGCAGTGATTTTTCAATACAGAAATATTTTTCTCAGTAGGATCAGATTTATTCTGCATACCCCCCACCTCTTATTCACCACGTAACACCTATTTGGGGGACAATTTCTATTAACTACTAAAAACCATCTTATATATTCCAAATGTTGCTATCTCAATCAGCAATATATCATTTGTTAATATCCCAATGGCCAACAGCAAATGTATATAAATCATGGCTTGCAACCATTTGTAATTCACTAGAAATGCAGAAAGAATTTGGGGAAAAAAAAAAGTATTCAACTAGGTAGAGGGCATGGTAGATACTTTAAAGACTAGAAAATAAATCACTAGTTCTTAAGCATGTGTCGGAATTACATAAATTTAAAGAAGAAGGACTGACAATTTGGAGAATAGTAACATGAGCAGACACGTGTAGGAGGCCAAGAGCGTAGCATGAGCGAGGGGACAGGGGCCTCCCTGTCTGGTGGGAAAGACATGTGCAGGGGCCACTAGGCACACAGGATAAACAGAGGTAGGCAAGAGCATGGCAGGTTTTAGGAGACAGACATCAGCATTTTAAGGGGATTTCAAAGGTGAAGGAAACTGTTAACTATTGGAAATGAGGAAAAGGGAAGAGATCAGTTATTGGGAATAAGTGAATCTAGATACTCTAAAGGTAGTAGATGATGAGACTGAGGTCAGCAGCAAGGTTAGTTTGAGGCAGAAGATTCTTGAAGGAGGAGGTAGATGGAGTCTGGACATAAAAGCTGAGGAAGAGGCAGGAAGCAGCCCACTGAACGGCCTTTCCAGATGCTTTTCTCCGAAATGTTACCCAAATTCTCCTTCCTCAGTCCAGTGGCACTTCCCCAGGCCTGGCCCTCACTGACCTTCTCATGACATCCTCCTCCCAGTGAATTAAAGGTAAACAGCATCATCAGACTTAGGGCAATAGAATAAAGGGAATGAGTATGAAGAAAGAGGCAGATGTCTCTATCCTAGAAATCCACAAGAAAGGGACCATCTCTGACCATAACACAGGGAGGACTGAAATTTGGGGAGAAGAGAGAGGTGGATTAAAGATGTCTTAAATTGAAGGAGAGAGCAAAATTCCCAGGTCAGGGCATATGGCACATCCACTTTAGAGGCCCTGGAAACCCCTTCATGACTGAATTGAAAGATATTAGATTGGGCAGGTAGATAGGAAGATGCCAGGCTGATCCTGAGGATCACCAAATCCCCTTCCCACCTAGGCCCTCCTCTTTTGATTATTCATTTTTCCAGTTCACAGTTTTATTTGCTAGAAAAAGTTACTCTTGCTGCACAGATTTAAAAAAAAAAAACACCAAAATGTTTCCAGAAATGCAAAGAACTTTTCAGAGGGACTCACAGCCTCACTGGGGAAGAAGGGAAATTTTGTCTCAATACTTCTTTTCCTTCCAAAACTCCTCACACAGTCTTCTCTGAGTCCTGAACCATCAGACCTAGTTCTCCCTCACATCCCCACACAAAGCACTGCCCTCCATATCCCTGAACTCAAGGTGGGGATGTACCAACACCCATCCTTATTCCCTCCAATCTCAAATCCTCCAAAACCTGGGGACCAGGAAAGTTCCCAGGCAGTTAACACTTCCCTCAACAGAGGCAAAGAAATATTAATAAAAACAAAAAGAAAGAAAGAACAACGAAAGAAAGATTTATTGCTTTTTCTGTTAGATGCATGATCTCATTGCTTAACTATACCTAATGAGGCCTAATTCTTCCTTCTAAATCTGGCCTCTCAGTCAGCAACAGATTTCACCAGTCCCACTGTGTATCCTGATGATGCGCTGATAACCAAATGTCATTCTTGAAAAAACGTGGAACTTTTGACTATTTTCTAGTGCAGGAGTTTTGCAACCAGATTTCTAAAATACATAGTGAAACTGGTTTCAACACTAAACTTGAATAATTGGTCTTAGGTTATGAATAACCATAATATTATGAATAACCACAAATTATGAATAATCATAAGTCCAGTTTGGTTTACTAACATCTAATCCTCAGCAGAATGGAAAATGAAAAATATAGAATTCTATATTACATTTGCTATCAAATTTTAGCCAGTCTTGGAGACTCTCTTGGTTCTAGGACAAGGCCACATTTTGAAAACAAATTCTTTAGAGTAGTGTTTCTCAAACTTCAGAGAATGTAAGAATCACTGGGAGGACCCCCCCGAGACCCAGAGATTCTGATCCAGTATTTTGGGACTAGGGGCAGGGAGTTTGCTTTTCTAATACAAGATGTTGTTGATGCTGCAGTCATCAGCACATTTGGAGTCGCACTGCCTTGAAAGAGTCCCTGTTTATTTCCATTTTCATCATTGCTGTGTTCTCCATACCTAGTAGCTTAGAACCATTCATTATAATATAGCTGAAGAGAGGTAAGTTATAAGAAATTTTGCTCCCTTTAATTGCTTGATTTTGAATTGTGTCCTTTGCTAAGTAAGCTACCACTGAACCAAGAATATAAAATAAACCCCTAAATTCTAGTAGTTAGAACATCAAGTATTAAGAATGTGCAGTTTGAATGAGCAAGACATCCTTGGTCCCTCAATGCAGCAGCCCTCAAGTAAAACAGTGCCAGGAACTGTTTTGATTATGGTGTGATCATGGCGGTCAGAGCTCATCACCCACAGAGTTTAGTGTGGTGACATTGGCTGCTGATAGCGTTTTCTCATTAGCCCTTACCTGTAACATGATTGGAGAATAGAGGGATACTTAAAATGAACTCACCCTCTCTTGGTTTGACCAATCTCCATTTAATTGGAATAATTAGTTTTTCCAAAAGTCATACTGATTTAAAGAATATTTTTACTTTTCTGTAGACTTGAAAATTCTCATTGGTGAGGATACCTTGAAGATATGGCCAGTCCCCAGGGCCAGAGAATGACACTCCCCAGCCCCAGGGCCTACCTGACCGTTGGCAAGAGGCCCAGTGTCTACCATGTGGGCCTGTCCGTAGCGCAGCTTATAGCATGAAACTGGCTTCTTCCAGAGCAAGTGAGTAAGAGAGGGAGAGCAAGTCATTTTGTCACTTATCTTGGAAGCAGTACCTCTGTTCATGCTTCTGCTATATACTATTTGTTAGAAGGAAGTCAGTAAGTCTAGCCCATATTTAAGGGAAGGGGGAATCACACAACAGTGGGGATACAAGAAGATAGGGGTCTTTGGGGGTCACCTTAGAGGCTGCCTCCCATAAGAACACTTTTTTGAAATGCTTTCTACATATACAAAATGAGCCAGTCTCCACAATTTATTCATCATAAAATTTCTCTGGTCAGTCTTAACATCAAACTGGCATACACTGCGATTAGCCTTAATTGTTGGCATGTCACAATACATAGTCCATTTTTCTAATTTGATAATACAGTTGAAATTTTTGATCACTCCAAATTTAATAATTTGTTTTTCATATAAAAATTTTTTGTATAGAAAATTTTTTAAAAGTTTAGAGGACAGTGTTGAACTTAAATGTATACTTTTATAGGTCTTATGCTCAAAGAAAATTATTTTTTATTTTGGGATGATTAAATGGTCCTCAGAAACTTTCTTGTACTATGTGTTTGCTTATAGAACCTTTCAAGTTTGAGTACATAGTTGAACTTTCAAATAGTGATTTGGCAGAAGTAAAATGGTTAATGTTGACAAATTCACATAGAATATCGTCTCATCAGTATCCAGCATAGATCTCACACTTCATACACCCAGAAGGCCCACTTGAGACCAGGATGTCATGATGAGGTTCCTCCCTCCCCAGTAAGGACCACAGCTCAGCCAGCTGCAGACAGGGCTGATCAACAGGTTCATGCTCTAAAAGCAGAGTTGCATCATCTCTTTCAAACTCCCTAGTAAAAAATTATATTCTAGGTATGCTTCTTACCTTCATCCCAAAGGTACGCAGAAGAAACCAGAGGAGAGTTTTCTGGAAAGACACATCTGGTCCTTCTGTGTGAACTTCAGTCACTCAAAATGGGTATGCTGCCCGTAGGAACCTTTCAGCTTGCAAAAAACCTGGCCTAGTATCAGACTTCACTTGAATTCTACACTGGTAGCAGTGAGTGGAGAGGAAAGTCGTGCAGGGACAGTATCCTGCAGAGGAACACAGTCTTGCATGTAAGTGTCTCCTTGGTCTTGCCAAGCCTCAGTTTCCTCTTCAGTAAAAATAAAGTAAAAGAGTGACCTTGGGTTAGGCAAAGTCTTAGATACAGCATCAAAAGCACAAGTGATTAAATAAAGATAAGTTGGTCTTCATCAAAATTCAAACATTTTGAACTTCAAAAGACTCATTAATACATGAAAAAACAGGCCACAGATTGGGAGAAAAAAATTTCAAAGCATATATATGATAAATGACATGTATCTAAAATATATTTTCAAAGCATACTCAATTACCAGAAGAGAAAAATGCAATAAAAAATAAACAAATATTTTTGAATAGACATTTCATCAAAGAAGACATATATAGGAATGACCAAGCACATACATGATTCTCAATATTTTTAGACATTTTAGTAATGCAAGTAAAAAACACAATGAGATCCTAATTCACAATCACTAGAATGACTACATAAAAACACTGGACAGTAACAAGTGCTGGAGAAGATGTGGAGAAATTGGAACCCTCATTCATTGCTCAAGGGAATATAAAAAGGTGCCGCTTTCACTTATTTGAAAATTAACTCCTGAACATCCATCCAAGAGAAATAAAAATATGTGTGTCTGTACAAAGATTTGTACACGAATGGTCATAGCAGATCATTTATAACAGCTAAAAAGTGGAAATAACACAAATGCCCATCCGTGTTACAACACAGATGAACCTCAGATATAAGTAAATTTTTTAAAGCACAGATTATAAAGTTCTATTTATATGAAATAGCCACAAAATATAAATCTGTAGAGACAGAAAGTACATTAGTGATCACTTAGAATTGGAGTGGGAATGAAGAGTGACTGCAGATGAACACGAGGGATCTTTATGTGGGGGTGGAAATGTTCTAAAGTTGGGTTGTGGTCTTAGTTGTACAACACTACAAATTTACTAGAGACTACTGAATTTTACACCTAAATTTGGTGACTTTTATGGTATATATATATATGTATATTTATACCATATAATATATAATTCTATGGGTATATATATGATATATATACATCAATAAAGCTGGTAAAAAAGTAAAATACACTGGTAACTTTCAGTTTTGTGGTAAAAAGTGCATGGTGTATGGGGCTAGTTAATGAATGGCAGCTATTAGTATCACTATTGTCTTGATTTCTGACTCTTCTTTGTCATCATTTCGACTTCTTAACTACTATATAAGATTAAGAGGCCAAACTTGTATGTATACTCAAAAAATGGAGGGGTAACTCACCTTTTCCTGCCACATTCTTGTGCCATTTAGATAAAAAAGAAAATGAAGAATATGTAATATCACCACCTACAGATGGGATTATGTCCATAATTTAATTAGACCTTATCAGTATTTGAAATTATTTTCCCTAAATTCTAATCCATGAAGTAAAGGCACAATCATTTCTGTAGGAAGTCTTCACTTCATAGTGAAACCAAATTATTTAATAGTATTTGCATCAACTGAATCTTAGGAAGCCATTTATATTTTTAAACATTTGGTAGTTTTCTTTTATAGCTCTTGTAAAATATAAAAATAAAATTATTTTAGCTTATAGTCTATAATTAGAGATACAATCAAGAAAAGAGAACAGAAACTGAAATTCTGATAGCAGAATGAATTTTATAGACCATTAGAAACTCTGAGAGCCACAAATTTTAATTAACATTTTATGTTTGCAAGTTGTTAGAGCCATTGCATTTTGCTGCCCTTTTATGTGTAAGAAGCATATGTTAAATAGTGAATGTAGAAAACAAAATGGGAAAAGCTCCACCAATAATCCAAATATTTTGCTTTTCTATATTCTCGAGGGTTTCTTCCAAGTTTTATGCTTGCTTCTTTTTATTACTGGGGGGGGGGTAATCCTCTACTAGAGTGGGGTAAAGCAGTAAGAAAACACAGGTAAAACCAAATATTAAAAAAAAAAATTTAACAAGAAAAGTGATGCTAAATATCTAGAATTTTGTTTCATTGCAGAGTTACTTAGCTCCTTGTTAGACTAAGGCTGGGAATCATCATGTTCTTTCACATTTCAAAATAGACCAGAATAGTGTTGGATACAGACAAGAAAATTCCCAAGTTGCTGAAAATTACCTTTCTGTTTTAAGTAAATAAACCCTGGAATCATCTATAGTTTTAAGAGGCAAGAAAATATACTGCATGTACAAAAATTAGAAAATTAAAGCAACAAGAAAATATTATGCAGTGGAGGCAATGGGCAAAATTCAGACCAATGTGCCCATTTAGGCACTCCTAATGAAAGGAAGGAGGAAGAGGAGGGTGGATATGGGGAAGGTGGTATCTACTTCCTGCTGACACAAGGAGTGCTCTTGAGTTTAGGTCTCAAGCTCCCTTGGGAGATGAAGAAGAGATCCTGAGTCCTTGGGTCATTTGGTAACAATGACCTGTGACCACTCCTTTCCCCTGAGCCCCCAATGTCTATTAGATGAAATTGTCCTTCTGGCTAACTCTTCAGTGATGTGTAACTCACCTTCTTTTCTTGGTCTTGTTCTTTCTTTTTATTCTGGACACTTATTGTTCTACCTGTCCAGTGTTCTCTTTTGGGGAGACACTTTCTACCCTGTTCATCTCTGCAGTGCCTTCCATCCACATGATCTCTGCAGAAGGTGTCATATTCTTAGCTGACGAACCCCTGGTTGATTCATCAGGGATGAGCTTCTGACCTAGGTTTGGATGATCAGGATTCTTCCCTAGGAATCTAAAATGAGACTAAAATGTTTCACTTCCCCACTCCCATCTGATTCATCTCATGAACAAAAGACATAATCTTCGGTACCCACATTCATTGAAGGAACAAAAAAACCATCCCATCCAGGAGGATAAGAATAAAGTACACACATATAGGGAAGCAGAGAAAAGAGAAACAATCTCTTTTTGTTTATTTTAGCAAATTCAAGTTGTATTTCTGTAATGTTATTTTGAGAAGACATATTTCTAATACCAAGATTGTAGTTACATGTCCATTGAGCTCTCCCCCTTGTAGGGAGAGAGTATTCACTTCGTTTAAAACTTAAACTGTGTTCTTTTCATCTAAATATTCAAGCCAGTTTCACGTAGAAGCACACCCTTTTCTTTACTGCCGTTGAGATGTTACATAGATTCATACATGGAAGGACAAAGCTCTCAGAGAAGGATTTTTAGACAAACGCCACCCTTCTCAATGAGAGAGATCATTTAAAAAAATCACTGGAGATCAAATCTCTTGGCCTCAGTCAAGTCTTGCCTGCCTGTCCTTGCCAACCTATATGATATGTGTTTGACATATCATATAACTAAGAAGTCAGTTTTGTTGTTTAACAGCTAAGATTTTTGGAGTTTTTATACCACAGCATAACCTTACCTGACCTCACTGGCATGAATATTTATCTAGTTTTTATACCTTTTTTTACTTACATGGAACTTATTTTATTGATGTTTTATATGAGAATATAAATAAAAATAAATCTGCATTTCATCACCACACAATTATACAATGTAATGTTGATTGGTTTTATCTATATCTATATTTATATCTATATATATTTATCTGTATCTATCTATATCAAGAAGAGTAGTAGGGAATTATGTTGAGATTTTTAGTAACTTCTATGTAAACATAAGAACTATGCTTTGAGGGGAAGCAAGAATGGGAGTGAAAAACTGGAAACTGCACTCAACTACAAGAAATACTAGCCCCAGAACAATTAAGGTTATGTGTATATCTATATATATATATTAAAAGGTTATATATATGGGAAATATAGATATTATTAATATAATATACATAATATAGAATAATTTAATATAATAATATTGTATAATAATGTAAAAGATAATTTAATGTAATATTAATATTTCATAATATATAATAATTTACTATAATATTAATGTAGTATATATATTAGTTTTATGAGAGGGAAATATATATATATAAAGGTTGTTTTATGAGAGGGAAATATATATATATATAAAGGTTTTATATATATATATATATATATATATATATATATATATATATATATTTCCCTCTCATAAAAAACCAAAGGGACAGCACTTTGTGGGTGTAGCACCTCCATGATATGAATTTAAGAGTATTCTTAACAACTCCTCTGTGAGCTCAAGAACAAAACAAAAATTCCCCACTCATTTTTGCTCTAACTCTCATATACATATATATATATCCCTGATCTACAAATCTTGTAGATCAAGATCCTGCTAGTCATTACATTGAACTGTTACATTTTATTTCATTTGGTGCTCCATCAATTACACTCTTTCACATTTTCTCCCAACTTCCATCAGAAGTGCACACATACTTTGTTCATGGATCAAACACTGTTGATACCACTTTCATGGACATAGGAAGGTTTACACCAACCTTCCTCTTCAGGGATTTCCATGCAGAGGCTGCATTGATAAGGAATGCATATTATCAAGGAACACTTGGCTCTGGACAAGATGGTAACAGCCATGTTATGAGATAAAAGGAAAGAACTCTGAATTTGGAAGCAGGTCAGAGTGTTATATGACACTGGTGGCTGCATTTTGATATGTGTATGTACTTGGCTGGATAAAATGTTGAAAGAGAGGGAAACAATTTGGCCCACACAAGTTGCCTATATACTCCTGACCATAAATAAGTTCTTATAACTTAGTTTGTATCAGAAAGCAACCTCCACAACATTAGCATTGGTCACGATCAGGTAGCATAACAAAAAGATGAAATCATGATATTGAAAACATTAAAAAAAAAATGGAGCTGCTTATTTCATGAAATGTTGGGAAATTACAAGTTTTTAAAAAATGGCTTTATTGGGCTTCCCTGGTGGCGCAGTGGTTGAGAATCCGCCTGCCGATGCAGGGGACACGGGTTCGTGCCCCGGTCCGGGAAGATCCCACATGCCGTTCTTATAACTTAGTTTGTATCAGAAAGCAACCTCCACAACATTAGCATTGGTCACGATCAGGTAGCATAACAAAAAGATGAAATCATGATATTGAAAACATTAAAAAAAAATGGAGCTGCTTATTTCATGAAATGTTGGGAAATTACAAGTTTTTAAAAAATGGCTTTATTGAGGCTACAAGTGTTATGTTAGACCTCATAATAAGGTCTGCTATGAGGTGAATATTTTTATAACTGACAAATTTGAGGAGAAACCAGCAGGAAGGGTGGGGAGTCTGCTTTAGTGAGAGGTCCAGTCACACCAGCACCGCGTAACAGAGAAAAGCAGCACACAGCCATTCTGTACTCCACAGAGAGACCAAGAGAGGGAGAAATAGAGTATACACATCAACGAAAATGCAACAAATTCGTAGAATAAACCGGAGTCTGGAAAGTAATAGTAAATACGGTGTGAAAATATGAATGAAACTTACTGTTAAGATTCCTGGGAAAATCACAGAAACCCCTCAGGGGACCTTAAGCTCTGATGTGTAAAACAGCAACTATATGCTCAAAGTACCAAAACAAATTGTCAACTTATCACTTCAGAAGTCAATCAGATCAAAAGGAAAATTCAACACTGGGAGCAAAATGAGACAGAAATTCTAATTTACTTGACAGAAAAGGAGGATCACTTTAAATCACCATGTGGATAACAGGATTTTAAAATGGGCCAAACAGGCTAGAGAACATCTCAGTAGGAGAAAAATGCCCTAATACACTATCTTATCTATCTCATATAAGCAAGCTCTGGAAACTTTTTAAAAATAATAATTTTCTTGAAGTATAACTAACCATAATGGGTTGAATAGTGTCCCCTCAAAATTCATGTCCTCCCAGAACCTCAGAACGTGACATATTTGGCAGTGGGGTATTTGCAGATGTAATTAAGGTAAGGATTATGATGAGATCCTATTAGATGAGAGTGGTCTCTAAATCAAATGAGATTGTCCTTATAAGAAACAGAAAAGAGCACACACAGAGACGCAAAGGAGAACACCATGTGGAGACAGAGGCAGAGATTTGAGTGATCAATCCAGGAAATGCCAAGGATTGCCAGCGACCACCAGAAACTAGGGGAAAGGTATGGAACAGATAGTCCCTCAGAGCCTCCAGAAGGAACTAACCTTGCCCAAACCTTGATTTTTTGACTTCTGGCCTTCCAAAACTGTAGAGAGAAAACAATTCTGTTGTTTTCAGCCACCAAGTTTGTGAAAATTTGTTTTGGCAGCCGCTAGGAAACTAATACAGATTCTGGTACTGGGAACTAAGGTGCCATAGTAACAGATACCTAAAAAGGTGGAAGTGGCTTTGAATTTAGGTAATGAGTAAAGGCTAGGAGAATTTAGAGGTTGGTGACTGGAAAATCCTAGATCATCTTGATGAGAAAGTAGAAATATTATGTTAAAGGTGATTCTGGTGAGAGCTCAGAGAGAAGTCAAAAGCATTGTAAGGAAAGCGTCTCATCGTGAACATCCTATTGTTCATGAATAGAATCTTGATATAAATATAAATATAATTATAAATATAAATCTCTCTGGTGAGACTTTAAAAGGAAATGAGGAACATACTATTGGAAATTGGAGAAAAGGTAATTTTTGTTATAAAGTGGCAGAAAACTTGGCTGAATTGTGTTCTTTCATTCTGGGTGGAAAATAGAACTTATATGTAATAAACTTGGATATGGAGCTGAAGAGATTTCCAAGCAAAGCTTCTTCCTGCTGATAGTAAAATGCCCAAGGAAAGAGAGAAATTGAACAAGGAACTACTAGGCAAAAAGGAACCAGCCCTTGATTATTTGGAAGGTTTCAAGCCAATCCAGATTACAAAGTATGAAGAAACGAGGAAATTCATTTTTGGGAGAAAGTGTGCTGGGGAGAGAGGGCGAAGGTGTGGCTGGAAAACATGTTGCAGAAGAGATTATGTAGGTGACTCCTGGGTCCACTCAACCATCTCAGCAGAAGCCTGGAATAGAGATGGGGTTATACGGGGAGATTCAGTGAAGAACTCTTTTGCCTAATGGAGTAGACCCCCTTGACACACACCAAAGACCAATGGGGTTTTTGAGAATGCTACATCAGCAGAAACACTGCCAGCTTGGACTGAAGGGAACAGAGACAGGAAGTAACGAAAGGAGGCTATTAAACTCCTGAGATTTTATGAACAGGACGTGGGACTGATAGAACTACCGGACTACAAACATGGGCTGTCCTTCAGGAAGAAGGATGAACAGTTCCAAAGGCAGAGTGTGGGCATGGAAGTAGAGCCCAGAGACACAGGCTTAGGGCCAGGGGCCAACAAGGCCACCACCATGGGCCCAAAGGACAGGACATCAAGCCACAGAGAATCTTCTTTGAAACCTGATGGGATTTGTCCTGCTGGGCTTAGAGTTGCTTGGTGACCCCTTTCCATTCCTAGATGAAAACGAGAATGTCTATTCTGTACCTGTACCACCACTCTATTCTGGAGGAGAAAGTGTTACCAAGTCTAAGACCATACTGCTCGCTGCACGACAGGCCAGTAATCAAGAGACGAGTTGTAGGGGCAAGGAATAATGACTTTATTTGGAAAGCCAGCAGACCGAGAAGATGGTGGGCTTGTGCCCCAAAGAACCATCTTACCTGAGTTAGAATTCAGGCTCCTTTTATTCTAAAAGGGGAGGGAGTAAAGTCAAAACACTTCCTAGTTTCCATCAGCCTCTGGAGGGGGTGTGTTAATATTTTCCTCCCTGCAGTCATTCACAGGTGGACCTGATCAGGATGTTTCCTGTGAGCTAAACAAAGGTATTTTAGCTTAATGCTCATTACCTGGAAAGCAGGGTTCCCAGAGATGGGCCATTATGTATAATTTAAGCTTATAGGCAACACCCCTTTAGTGATTAACTTGTAACAGAATACAAAAGATTCTTCCATATTACAAAAGGTTGTTTTCTAGTTTCATAGGTCCACAGATGGGGAGACAGTTTTTCCAGGCATGAACCATATTACCCAGAGTCTCACCCATGCCTGATTTAGATGATGAGATTTGGGACCTTTTATGTTGATAATATTTAGGTTAGAGTTTGAGCTTAGAGTTGATGCTGGAATGGGTTAAGGTTTTGGGGGATATTAGAATGGGGTGAATGTACTGGGCACATGAGAGGGATGTGAATGTTTACTATCAGGTAGGAGCCGTTACTCTTTTTTTTTTTTTTTTTTTTTTTGCGGTACGCAGGCCTACCACTGCTGTGGCCTACCCCGCCGCAGAGCACAGGCTCCTGACGCGCAGGCCCAGCGGCCATGGCTCACGGGCCCAGCCGCTCCGCGGCATGTGGGATCCTCCCGGACCGGGGCACGAACCCGTGTCCCCTGCATCGGCAGGCGGACTCTCAACCACTGTGCCACCAGGGAAGTCCCTTTAAACTTTTTTTAAAACTAGAATTTATTCTGTTTAATTAAAAATGATTTAGAAAATTATGTCTTTGGTTTACTTATTGATGACTGCACTATCATTCTCTAGCCTTTTGTATTCAACTTCCAGAATCACATTTCTTTAGATCTTGAACAGTGTTATAAGAATTTGATTGGTATTTGTCAAACTAGCTTCTGCACACTTCAAGGCTATTGATGTCGATTGGTTTGACCAATAACCACTGTTTGATCCTTACAATTAAATTCTGTAACTTAGGAAACTTTTTTCAAATAAGCGATGTGCTTCTGTGACTACTTTTTGGGGGGTGGAAAGCAATCATTTTGTCAACTCTTATTTGACTAACTGAATAAAGCAAAGATCCATAAATCAAAAAGAAAGAAAGAAAGAAAAAAAAAAGTATGGATAGAAGAGAAGAGGGAATCAATAATAAATTAGCCAGGTAAATATGTCTTTTTTTTTTTTTGTGGTACGTGGGCCTCTCACTGTTGTGGCTCGTGGGCTCTACAGTACAGGCTCAGTAGTTGTGGCTCACGGGCTTAGTTGCTCCACGGCATGTGGGATCTTCCTGGACCAGGGCTCAAACCCGTGTCCCCTGCTTTGGCAGGTGGATTCTTAACTACTGTGCCACCAGGGAAGTCCAAATGATAGTACTAATAATATGAAAATAAAAAGCCATTCATTTATACCATGTGTTCCTATATGGTGCAAAATGAAATGGGATCATAGAATTTATGTACATGAATGGATCACCAAGAGTTCAGAAATTAAGCTCATTTAAGAAAACTCATTCAATTCTTTTCTGAAGCAGAGGTTGCAAAGTTGTGATGTATAACAAAGATATTGTGTATACAGACTCCAAAACCAAGCATTGGCCTAAATTGGCAATAACTGCAACTTAAATAGAAATTAAACCCAACTAGATCTTCACTGTGGTTATGCAACTTTTGGCTTTAGGGTCTGCAGATTTTACTGAGGTAACAACCTCTATCTCTCGCCTCTTCTCCTTGTGCCTGCCCCCAATGCCCCCAGCTTCCTTTTACATGGCTGTCTTTGGCAATGCTTCCAAATTATGAAAGCAGAAGAACCTGCTAAGTAAATGGAGAGAATGAAAAATAACACCATATATGATGTATGGAAACCAACCTAAGAGTATGGACTGAGAAAGAAAATACTAGAAGGAAAACTAAGCAGCAGTCTACCCTCAAGGGAAAAAGAGAAAATAAAAGAATAGGGGGGCTGTTACTCCTAGATCTTCTTCCACATCATCTCCCGATTAGAAGAGTATGGAATCAAAATTTCAAACTCTGCAAAGGTAATGACTTTGAAGGAGGAGCTAGGGAAATGAATAAATGATAAAGAGGTACAGCAGTAGCTTTAGCTGTCAATGAGTTTCTTTGCTCTGGCATTGGCATTGTCAATACGATCTTCGTTGGTGTCAGCCTTTTCTGTGATCCGTACTATTTGTCGATTTTGAGCCTCAATCTCATTGCCCATGTCCAGGGCCATGTTGTTTAGATTTCCTAGGATACTGCCCACTTGATTCAGGTTCTCTTCCATTTCGTCTTCCCTGGCATCATTTGTTTTACTATTACATGGGCATATACAAAGGCCACAGTACTAGTTTAGTTCTGTTAAAGTCTTCTCTGCTTCTCTCATGTCTTTGTTTATTTGGTCCATGCCTTCTTCTATGTGTTTTAGTTGTTCCCCTTGTTCATCCAGCATAGTGATAGTCTTGATTCCTGCATCCTGAAACTCAATGTCTAAACCCAGGATTCTCCTTGTACTTTCCAGAGACTTATCAGTAACCTGGTTAGCCCTCAGCTGAATTTCTTCTGCTGACAGATTATCCATGATGAATTAAAACTCTTGATAGGTGCAGAAACTGAAATGTGGATATTCAAGCAGTTCCGGCCACTCCTCTCTGGCCGCAGCAGCTTGGACACCTGCAGGCCGGACTCCCAACCATATTTCTTGAAATCCTTCTCCTTTTTATGCCTAGTCTGTTCAATTATTATCTCAGTTCTAGATATTCTAAAAGATACAAAGTAGCATCATATTCTGCTCTCAAGCCGTCTATAATTTCATAATGAAGATAAGGTATCCGCATTTATAATTCAAATCTAAGAGATAAAATAGTAAGTATCCCACAAAACAGAAAACCTTCTTTAGAATCTAAACAGCCTATAATGAAAAGCAAAGATCTCTACTCCCCTTTCCTATTTATTGGACTGTTTATTAGAGTAGTGCACCAATGGGCAGTGGAAAGTGGATGTGTATGAACTTTGGAATAGGCAGACCTGAATTAATTGCCTAGGGATAAGGGCTAGGTAAGGAAACTTGAGTCAAATTCTGGAACCAGTTTTCTTGCTTTCATAATGGACATCCCCATATCTTCTTTTTAGAGCTGTTGAGAGATGAAAAGAAATACACTTTGTAACATATCTATTATATAATGCATGCCCTTGAAATCATATGGTTTCCTCTGGTACACTTCTCATCTAAATTCAATCAGCCCACTGCAATGGACACAACCCATCAAGGAAAAATATTTAATTTAAAGGTACCCTGAGAACTGTATATCTATGTGTTATTTGTATATCCTTCTTTAAAGCTATAAAAAAATCACTTGAAAATTTCAAAACATTAAGTATCATGACTAAAAATAAATAGAACAAAAAAGAGTTATGTTCTATCAAATACAAGTTTCTTCATTTAGGTTTTGTACATTACTTTAAACATTCATCATACTTTTGATTTTTTTGCTATTGTTCTTGTTATGAAAATGAGGTGATTTCTTCCATGTATCTTCTCAATTGTTGTTGATTACAAATGTATCTTTTTATAGTGCAAGTCTGTCTAGAATAGAATTCTTTAGCACAGGCAAAATTGACACAATTATAAATGCAGATTTTCTTCTGCAACTCAGCCTAAGTTAATGTGGACTGTTAATCCATAGCTTCTTATCAGAAGTGCATTAAGGGAGTATATGTCTAGGATATAATTATACTGCAGATCTGTTGATGATTGTAAAACTATTGATCTCCCTTCATTCATTTTATTTTATCTTCTTAAATTTGTATGGATTTAACCGTAAATCCAAAAGATAAGTTATTGCTGTCAGGGTTGGGGCTGCATAGTAAGTATATAATAAATTGTTCCTGTGGACCACAAAATTCTTGAGACTTGATCTGCTGAAGTGACAAATGGAAAGATAGCATCTGTTTTAACTATTAGCTGCTAGTGGGAGAGGCAAGATCAAAACCACAATGTCCACTGTGCGTGTGGGGGGCCTTTTTAACAGCTTTACTGAGATATAATTCACATACCATAAAATTCACTCATTTATTCAATGTTTTTCAAGTACAGTAACAGAGAGTGCCAACATCATGATTAACTAGTTTTAAAACATTTTCATCACTCTCCCAAAGAAACCTATACTCACCATCCGCTACTCTATATCTGCTACTCCCTGCCCAACTCTGCCCCTACTTCTACTAATTAGTAACTATGAATACACTTTCTGTCTTTAGACATTTGCCTTTTCTGGAAATTTAATGTAAATGGAATCATCTGTGTTCTTTTCTGACTGGACTCTTACTTAGCATAATATTTTCAAAGGTTCATCCATGTTGTAGAATATATCAGTACTTCCTTATTTTGCTGATTATTTCAATATATGATATACCATATTTATATGTCCCTTCAGCAGTTGATGGACATTTGGTCGTTGCCATTTTTTTGGCTCTGATGAATAATGCTGATATGAACATTCACATGCAAGTTTTTCTATGGACATATGTTCTAACCTTTCTTGGGTATGTATTTATGAGTGTAATTGCTGGATCATATAGTAATTCTGTGTTTAACATTTTGAGGAACTGCCAAACTGTTTTCTAAAGCAGATGCATCATTTCATATTCTCATCAGCAATATATGAGGATTCCAATTTCTTCACATCCTCACCAACATCTGCTTTTGTCTTTTTTATTTTAGCCATCCTAATGGGTGAAAAGTGGTATTTCATTATGGTTTGAATTTTCAGTTCCCTAACAACTGATGATTTTGAGCATTCCTGTGTGCTTGTTGCCATTTTTATATTTTCTTCAGAGAAATGTCTACAAATACTTAGTCCATTTTTAACATGAGTTATTTATCTTATTGCTCAGTAGTATAAGATCTTTATGCATTCTGAATATGTCTACTATCAGATATATGCTTTGTAAACATTTTCTCCTATTCTGCAGTTTGTCTCATTATTTTTTTGATAGTACTAATTATTTGATAGATAGCAGAACAAAGGCTTTTAATTCTGATGAAACCTAATTTATCTTTTTCTCTTTTTTCACTTTTTTGTGGTGTCCCATCTAAGAAGTCATTGCTTGGCCTAGTCATAAAGATCTATTTCTATGTTTTCTTCCAAGATAAAAAACTCTTTTTGAAAAGGAAACAAATAAAATATTCTTTTATATACAAATACTAAAATAAACCTCATTTAAATTTTAACTTGAAATTTTCTGAAGTAGGAATTTGAGGTTACAGTTATTGGCTTCACATTTACGGAACAAAGGGAAATTCTCCATATTTAACTTCTTTAAAATGGTCCAAACTTTCTGATAAACCTAAAATGTGAAGTTGTTCTTCTTGATAAAGTAGACTGGTGACTTACTGATGTATCAAGGACAATAGAAATCATGTATTGTGTATTAATTTACTCTACTTTGGAAAAGTCATTATAAAGAATTCAAATTTGTAAAGTACTCTACAAACATTACTCAGATCGCTTTAAACCTTTGTAAAGCCAATGTCTTTCATTTCTGTTATTGTCCTGACTTGAGTACTAAGGTAAGGAGACTAAACAACACATGCAAAAATATAAAGTGAGTCTGCCTTTACAAATCAAGAGCATCAGCCCTACACTGGTCAAGGAGTGATGACCACTAGAAAGCTTTAGTTCTTAGAACTGACACATTTTGACTCACTAAATAGAGAACCAGTTGAATGAACATGAATGAGGCTCCTTGCATTGTGCGTCCTTGGATGTAAGTTGATCATTGGGAGGGGGCCTTCCAGGAGGAGGGAATCAACCTTGGAGTAAGGAACTGCATCAGTGCAGGTGTGAGGGTGGAGGGAAGCCCTCTTCAGTGACAGGAGCAGAGGCAGGGGTGAGGAGAGAAGTAGGGAATACAACTAGGCTGGGCACATGTCAGAACCACCACGAGATACAGGCTTAAATTTTATGAAGGAAGAATTTGAAGACTACGTTTGCAGACTCAGCATTTATTGAGTAGCCCCAAACTCCCCTGGTTAAATAATGTGCTGTGACCCAACTTGATAGTTTTCTTTTCAATAGGCAACTGAGGCAGAGGAATCAGCAATTTCCCATCAGCGGCAGGAAGTGCCCACCCAAGGGAAACACGGAGTTTGGGAACAAAGAGCGCAAGCATGTGGTGCTCCCACTTTCTTCACTCTCCACAGGGTGATCAGTACTCGGTGTCCTCACTGAGCTCCAAGAGCCTGTCCTTAACCCAGGTGTTCAGGCAAAGGAGGAGTGGGATAGATGGTCTCCTGAGACCCCCTGGTTCCTCCAGCGCACACAGAGGCCCACCTGCACAAAACCAAATCACTGTCAAGCTTGAGACTTTGGGGGTATTGATTATGAATATACTCGATGCAGAATGCTATACTAAAATGGTAAAGAAATGAATTTGAAGCACTTTAGAAGTAAATGTACTAAAGCATTAACCTCACTTATGGGAGCTGGGTTTTCAAAGGACATATGTTTCCGTTTAAATACATTTTGTATTTTCCAAATATTTTATAAGAAGCATGAATTACTTTTATAATTAGAAAAAGTTAGTTTAACAGTTTAAAAATTATAATTTAGGAGGGAAAAATTAGGAGGTTGGGATTAACATATACACATTACTATATATAAAATAGATAATCAACAAGGACCTACTGTATATCACAGGGAACTCTACTCAGTACTCTGTAATAACCTATATGGGAAAAGAATCTGAAAAACAATAGATATATGTATATGTACAACTGAATCACTTGAATCTCTTTGCTGTACTAACACAACATTGTAAATCAACTATACTCCAATATAAAATAAAACTTAAAAAAATTATTACAATTTAATAGTTACATTTAGTATATAATTAGTATGGTTGGAAATATAATTAGTATAGTTAGAAAATGTTAGCTTTTAAAATAAATAGGCAAGGAAACTCTATGTTATTTCAAATTTCCCAACCTTTTAGCATATAATAACCCATGTGAATAAGTTCCCACCCATGGCTGAATTAGGTACATGTTCTGATGTTTGCGGCATTTCACTGTTAGTATTCCCAGACTCTACATTGTCCAAGATATCATCATTAGTGAACTGCAAAACTAGAAATTGAACCCCATTTTCTGATTCTGGATCCCATTTGGTAGACTTTCCTTAGTCAATATTTGTATCCTGATTCAGATACGTTTTATTCATCTGTTGGAATAGGCTGAATAAAATTGCTGCTGGTGATGGGGATTTATTGTCACCTAGTAACACAGGTATCTATGACCACAGACGTTATTGAGTCAGGAATAACTGAAAGTGAGGTGATGCTGGTGTTATATGAAGAATATAAAAGTGTAAGGAAATTACTCTGTATTGATTGCACCTTGGCGAGACACAGAATGCTTCACTATTTCAAATCTCATTCACGTTTGTTATTGCTGAAACAAGGCTCCAGTTCATTAGTGCCCTACTGCTTGCTCGATTTCTTCTAACCAGGGAACTATTTGAGCATCTCCCAGGCAGGACTCCCACATGCTGCAGTGTTAAATAATGAACACACACATGGTTTTATCTTCCCATTCGCTAAAGATTTTATGGTCTTTCTTACAGTAAATATAAAGACATACTTTTTATTATGCTTCATAGCTTAAAAATACGATGGTATAGAGTAGACAACAAGATAGTGTTATTATTGATCCCAATTCTTGTTATTTATGATATATGCTTTTAAACTAGCAATGCTTTACTAATCAATGTATATATACATAAAATAAACTATTTCAGCTTATATTATTTTCTCTAGCACTTTAATAGAGATATTTGGAGTTGTGAGTAGCTCATATTATACTTTGAATATCCTGTTTTTTTTCTCACTTTGATAATCTGATTTCCAATTATTTAGCTAATTTAGAAAATTTTCTATGCTATTTTCAAAATGCATTCATAAATAACTGCTAATCACTTTTTCCATCGACCAGTATTTTTCATTAATTGGGATTTCTGAATAGTACAGTGCCAACTGAGGTACTAAATAAAGCATTCAATAAATATTCATTGTACAAATGAATAACTTGATTATTCTGAGGTACTAGAGTGCCATCTGAATAATCAACTTTTCAAAATTATTTTCTTTTGAAAAAATATTAATTTCTTTTCAAAATTACTTTCTTTACATTTCAATGTGTATTTTGTGCAATCTAACTTTCACGTATCACTTTATTTTTTAATTAAATGTATTACACTAAATGTTTAATTTTTCCAAGCGATTATTCACCATGCATTGAACCTGCTTACATCAATAAAATAATACAACTGGAACATTCAGTAAATTTGGGAGTCATTTTTACATTTAAAAATTTCCATATATTTCTAAGAAAGTGAATGCAGCCATACTTTCTTTGTTCACAAGTCATGAGAAACATAGTAATAATTTACTTATGAAACCAGAATCTCAGGCTGTAACGATGCCAAAGAGCATGGTATGACAGTGGCTTGTGAAACCATATCCAGGAGGAATCAGTTATGACCCTTTCCTCTTCCCTGTGCCCAGGACGGAAGTGCTGCAGTTTGAGAGAAATGTGAGAAGTCCAGGAAATAGAGCAGAAGAGAAGCTAATCCATTTAAAGACTCCACATCTAAATAATGAATAATCAAAAATAAAAATAACCTCAGAAGTATTTGAGGAGATTGAGAATTTCTTTAGTGTGTTTTTTAAAGAATTAGTAACTGCAAATCATTGGGAAAATATGGAAACAATATTGTAATCAAAAGACAATACTGTATGTATCCATGTTTTGATGTAAAAATTAGCCCTACTTGAAAACAATTAGGGAAGAAATGTCTGTTCCTGGCTGAGAGTGGAATGCAGTTGGTCACGGCAGACCAATGGCCCCAGTAACAAACACCAGTAAAAGTAGAATAAATTATAAAAAAAAATATGTATTTAAAAGCATCAGAGATATACAGAAGCAACAGTACTGAATGAACTAAAATTTCAGAAGGCAAAAACTTCCAGAGGCGAGCCTACGATAGGCAGTGTTTCTTTCCCCTGTTGTCAGGGTTTGGCCAAGCAAAGGGCTGGGCTGCTGCTGGAGAAAACAAAAACTAACAAAGATTTTAGTAGTCACATGGAGCTGCAATAAAATAATTGGAGACTCTGGGGACCTCAAACATATGGACAATTTTCCTAGAAAACGTTTGCTGATTTCTACATGAGAGGTGAAAAGGCATATTATAAAAACTTATAAAAGGCAGAGTAAAATCTCCACTAGTTTCACAATCTTTAGGAAAAAACCATTTCCCTGTGCCCTCCATCCTGGTGAAGGTGAACAGACCCAGAAAATAAAACAGACTGGGAAGAAAGTTCTAGAGAGTGGTTAATTGACACTGAGGAACACAGCTGTGTTTCACTTGGACATATTCTGTGCTTTTGTCAGAAGGCATCTTCCGAGGGACAGAGAAGTTGGGAGAGATTCTTACACTTAGCAAAATGCCTTTCAGATTCATCCATGTTATTATGCGAATCAACAACTCATTGTTTCTTATTTCTGAGCAGTATTCCATTGTACAGGTGGACCACAGTTTGTTTAGTTTCTCATCTGTTCAAGGATATCTCTTTTTTTTTTTTTGCGGTACGCGGGCCTCTCACTGCTGTGGCCTCTCCCGTTGTGGAGCACAGGCTCCGGACGCGCAGGCTCAGCGGCCATGGCTCACGGCCCCAGCCGCTCCGCGGCATGTGGGATCCTCCCGGACCGGGGCACGAACCCGCGTCCCCTGCATCGGCAGGCGGACTCTCAACCACTGCGCCACCAGGGAAGCCCCAAGGATATTTTGATTGTTCCCAATTTTTGGCAACTATAAGCAGTCATGTACAGGCCATTTTTGTGTGAATATAATTTTTCAATTAACTTGAGTAAAGCATAGGAGTGAGATTACTGGGCTGTAACATAAGCATATGTTTAACTTTACAAGAAGCTGTCTTCCAAAGTGGCTCTGCCATTTTGGATTCACATCAGCAGTGAATGAGAATTCCTGTTCTTCATACTCACCAGTAAATAGTGTCATCATGTTATTGTTTTAATTTTACGAATTCTAACTGTGGTATCTCATTCTGATTTTAATTTGCATTTCCCTAAAACCAGTGGTGTTGAGTTCTCTGTTGTGTTCTGTTGATATTTTTATTCCAGGCTGGTTAGTGTGGTGCTTGGGATGGAGGTTGGATGATCGTTGAATTCTCTGATTAATTAAATAAACCTCAGTTTTAAGCAGTCACTCTGAATCTGGGTCTTGGGAGATGGACCTCATTAGTGTTCTTGCCCCTCCTCCAGGTTCCATGGATTTCCATCAGCCCCCTCCCCTATGGTTTGGCCACTCTTCCATCTGAAGATTGAGGCTTTTATTCATTTGGAAAGATAGGGGAGATGGATCTGGGTAGATTTTCAGTGGTGGCCTCCATTGTTCTTCCCCAGCTCCTCAAACTGTACGTTTAACTGACCTTCCTCCTTTAAATTAAGATCTTTGTTCTTTAGGATAAATAAGGAGGGAGGGGTCTGGGTGGGGTTTTGGCAGTAGCTGCTGTTTCCTCTGCCAGCCAGTACCTTTCTCAGCATTCTCCCCATCTTCCCTGTGGTTGTCTGGTGGGGTTTCTAGAGGGAAAAGACTGCAAGATGGCAAAATCCCGCCCTCATATCAGAGGCTTCACACTCAATATAGCCCATGCTTCAACAATTTGTTTAAAATGTCTTGTTTAACATTTCTACCTATTTATACGTTATTTGGCAACTTCTGTCTCAGGTAAGCAAATATTCTGGTGCTGTTCTCCCTACAGATTCTCGTCGATCATCTGTGTCCTCAGTTCTCTTATAGTCTCCTGAAAATCAGTTAGCTTCCAGTTTTACAGCTTTTTTCTTGTTTTAAGGATGGGGACAATCCTCTTTCTAACTCCTTACATCACCAATCTAAAACCTAAGTCCAGTTTACAAATTTTGAAGCTGTTGGCTGATAGACTAAGCTACAAATCTTTAAAGGGCAAAAATGAGTCTCTCTTAAACCCATCTTTTGTGTTTTATTTTAAATAATGTACTTTTAAATTCTAGAATATCTACTTTAGGGCTATGTTGTTTGGAGGATCTAACAATCTGTCAATTGAAAGCTATTGAGGGCCCAGCCTTAGAAAGAAGGATGAGGGAGAGGTAAATGAAATCTTACCCAAACTGAAATTTACTAATTGGATGGAAGCAACCGGCCACTTATGGTTTCTGTCTAATAGAAGAAATGGATATGTAATAAAAGGTACCATCTAGATCCTCAAAGGTTCTTTTATCCAAAATCTGTGACATGTGATTAAAAATTACAAGACATGCAACAAGGTAACATGGTGTGGCTAAACCCACAAGAAAAAAGAACAGATAGTAGAAAAGTTTAATGGATGATCCAAAAAGTAACCTTAGCAGACAGGACCTCTAAGTATTTATGATTAATATGCTAAAAAAATAGAGAAAAAGACACAAAAATGATTGAATGGATGATTTTATCAAAGAATTAAGACATTCTATAGAAGTAAAACCCGTAACTTAAAATTGAAAAATGTGATATCTAAAATTAAGAACAAAATGGATAGCTTAAGAACAGATTGAATAGAACAGGATTGCTGAACCATTCAATAGAAAATGCCCAAAGTATGGCATTTCTTGAAATAAATTCAGGAGAAATTTTTTTTTAATTTTATTAAGCCAAATGATAACTCTTTTTAAAGTCTGAAATGCCTATCATGAAACGTGATGATAACTACATCTAAAACTTTTATCTATTTCTTAGTAAATATTATGATTAAAGTAATCCACAAACCCATACTGACAGTGTTAAATTAGTTATAAGTAAAAATATGATTGAAGAATCATTTAGCTCAGAAACCTTAAAAACAGCAATAATATAATACAAAAAATTACACTTGGTAGAAATAATCAGCACAAAATAATATTGATGACAGGTAAAATTTACATGGTAAAGTTTTAATTTGGTAAAATGTTGATAAATTATTAAAAATTTTGACAATGTTTAAATGTTTAAAATCTTTTTAAATTAAATTAAATTAATTTTTTTATTTTTAATTTTTTTAACATCTTTATTGGAGTATAATTGCTTTACAATGGTGTGTCAGTTTCTGCTGTATAACAAAGTGAATCAGCTATACGTATAGATATATCCCCATATCTCCTCCTTCTTTGCGTCTCCCTCCCACCCTCCCTATCCCACCCCTCTAGGTGGACACAAAGCACCAAACTAATCTTAAATAATTGCACTTAGTTAACAACTACAGACAAAACAAAATACACATTGACATAAGATAGACTTAGAAAACTTTGGTCATTAAATTAATTTTTTTTCTATAATAGTAATTCACTAAGGAATTGGAACCAGTGAAATTCCTCTTAATGCAATTTTTTAAATGCAGAAATTAGATTTTATCTACAGTGGAAATACATTTAAGGAAGAGAATATTAATTGAATATTTTAAATGAAATAAAATGTAAATTTTGATATGATTTTGATTAAAGTTTTATATTCTTTTGATAAGTGTGAAAATAGTAGGGTCAAAATATGAATTGCATGAAGATGACAGGAGCAAAGCTATGGAATCAAGATATCTTATAATATCAGGTTTTCTAATCTTTTGCCTTGAATTTTGGAAAGCTTTTATCCTTCTCTGAGAAGCAAACAGACAGACAGTTCACTTACTTTTGAACCCTAGCTCTGAGGACAGGAAAGCCACTTTGTTTCAGAAAAAACAACAACAACAACACACTTTTCCAATTTCCTTTTCCTTTAACAATCTTTTAAACTCCCAAATGATTTAAATAATTTCTTCTAATGTAAATAAGTTACTGCAAAATGGCCTCAATTCCAAAACTTCTGTATATTTCTCTAAGTTTGAGGAAATCTAGGTGTATATTTTGGTATTAAAAATGACAAAATCGGTCAAACTTATTTTATAAAGTAATTATATATCTCACTAGTTATATGATCTCAAGCAATTATTAAAACCTCTTGAGCCTCTATTTCTTCATTTGTAGTGCAGACTGAATAATACTTAGCTCATACATTTCATGTAAAGATTAAATAGAACAATTTGTAAGTCACTTGGCATGTAAATATTTGATAAATTATCATTTGTCTTCTTTCCAGTAAGAAAAATTGTGAACCAAAACTAGTTCATTAACTTTTTATTTAGATCAACTTCTGTTCAGTTTTGCACTCAAATTATCTTTATATTTAAACTCCAAATTCAGTATTTAACTCAGGCCCCATTGATAAGTTATGTGGTATTCTATACATTTAACCCTGAGTCGGTGGGCTCTTTAAATTATAAGGAGTGAAGTCAGTCTTGCTATTTCAGTGAGCATTTGTTGTAGGACACATGTGTCAAGGAGGGAGACAAAACTCATGCCAGCAGAAGGATAGCTTGTCCACATAGAGACTGGTTGTTTAATTAGGGAACTGTGGGGATCCAACACAGCTTAACAGACCTGGATATCTCATTGTCCCTTCATGGTGGGAGACATTTTCCATAGTGTACAGCCTTTAATCTCTACAGTCATATAATAAACTGTTAGCATGGTTGTTCAGTACACTTATTCAGTATAGAATGTGCTAAATAATGTGACAGGTTGAAAGAGAGTAGTAGATTTTTATTTCAGAGAGGTTTTTTTAAAAAAAAAATTCCTAAGAATAAGATAGAATACATGAAAGAATACGGGAGGTGGGAAATAAGATTCGCACACCTCTTAGGAAAAGCATTTTCTGGTGAGAGAATTGTGTGGATGTGATGGCTGTTTTTCCTGAGTGGCAAGATGATAGCTATTGCTTCAACAATATCAGGCATCAATGAAAGTGTGACATTGATGTGTGGATCACCATCACTGTTGAACCACTATTCCAAAAAATTGTAAGAGGCAGCAAACTCCAAAACAGTATTATTAGCAACACATTATAGCTCTTAAATTACAAATTTTGATGACAAAATTTAGGGCAAAGACAAAGGAAAATGAAATCCAGAGTCTGAAGTTTTGATTTTAGCTATATCCTCTTAGGTTAGTCTCTTAAACACACTGGCTAATTTTCTTTATCTGACTACTAAAGGAATTAGAGCAGACTCTGTTTGCAAACTCAAATAATTTCAAGTTTCAGGCAGGTAAAATCAGCAATTGATAGTTATTTGACAGCCAAGGTGAATTTTCACAAACATAGAAAAAGCCAATTTCTATACCTGTTAGGAGTCAGAATGGTGACTGGGGTTACCCTGGTGCTTGCATAGTCAAAATGCATTTAGAAGTGTGTGTCTTTGTGTGTGTGTAACTAATTAAGATATCTTCAGGGGCATAGCATTTTATGATAAAATACTCTTTAGAATAAATTTGTTTAAAATTCTATGATTTTGGTAATGTTATCTCTAATTTGAACATCATAATCAGAGGAGCTTTTAAGCTGACTTCCCTTGTTTCAAATTTCCTAACACTCAGTATTTTAAGATTTTCCTCTTTCATGGAAATGATAAACAACAAACAGATACTAGAGGAGTTTTGGAACAGCTGTATGCAAAATCATGCTGCCTCTTTATCTAGAAAAAAATCAGGATCAGGGCTTCCCTGGCGGCGCAGTGGTTGAGAGCCCGCCTGCCGATGCAGGGGACGCGGGTTCGTGCCCCGATCAGGATCAATATGAATACTGCTATGCCTGATTTTATTTCATTCTCTAGGAATTAATTTTTAACAGCTTTATTAAGATATAATTCACATACCATAAAGTTCCCCCATTTAAAGTACAACCTCAGTTTTTTTTTAGTGTAGCATCAGAGCTGTGCAATCATAACTACTGACTCATTTTAGAATATTTTTACTGACTCATTTTAGAATATTTTCATCACACCCCTCAAAAAATACCCTTATCCATGAGCAGTCATTCTCCATGCCCCACCCCTTCTACCGCCTAACATCTGGCAAACACTAATCTACTTTCTGTATCTATAGATTTGCCTATACTGGAAATTTCATATAAACGGAATCATATGGTAGGTGGCATTGTGTGTGTAGTTTCTTTCACTCAGCATAATGTGTTCAGGGTCCACTCACATTGTGGCATCTATCAGTATTTAATTGCTTTTAATTGTACAATGATATTCCTCTGTATCGGTATATCACATTTTATTTATTCATTAATCAATTTATGTTTCCACATTAGTTATATGGGTAATGCTGCTATAAACATTCATGTACAAGTTCTTGTATGAATGTATTTTTTTTTAACATCTTTATTGGAGTATAACTGTTTTACAATAGTGTGTTAGTTTCTGCTTTACAACAAAGTGATTCAGTTATACGTATACATATGTTCCCATATCTCT
>NC_041222.1:90262068-90300791 GCF_002837175.3 Physeter macrocephalus | reverse complement strand
ATGGTCTATCCACCTCATTACAAATAACTCAGTTTCATAAAAAGAAATGAAACTGAGTTATTTGTAATGAGGTGAATGTATGTTTTCATTTCTCTTGGGCATATGCCTAAGTGTAAAATTACTAAGTCATAGAGTAACTCTATGCTTAACATTTGAGGAAACTGTCAGACTCTTTACCAAAGTGGCTGTACAATTTCACAATCCAACCAGCAATATATTAGGCTTCTGATTTCTCCACATCCTTGCCAACACTTGCTTTTTTTAGCATCTTTATTGGAGTATAACTACTTTACAATGGGGTGTTAGTTTCTGCTTTATAACAAAGTGAATCAGCTATACATATACATATATCCCCATATTTCCTCCCTTTGGCCGCTCCCTCCCACTCTCCCTATCCCACCACTCTAGCGGGTCACAAAGCACCAAGCTGATCTCCCTGTGCTATGTGGCTGCTTCCCACTAGGTATCTATTTTACATTTGGTAGTGTATATATGTCAATGCCACTCTCTCACTTCGTTCCAGCTTACCCTTCCACCTCCCTGTGACCTCAAGTCCATTCTCTATGTCTGTATCTTTATTCCTGTCCTGCTCCTAGGTTCTTCAAAAACTTATTTTTTTTTAGATTCCATATATATGTGTTAGCATATGGTATTTGTTTTTCTCTTTCTGACTTACTTCATTCTGTATGACAGACTCTAGCTCCATCCACCTCACTACAAGTAACTCAAATTCTTTTCTTTTCATGGCTGAATAATATTCCATTGTATGTATGTTCCACATCTTCTTTATCCATTCTTCTGTCAGTGGACACTTATGTTGCTTCCATGTCCTGGCTATTGTAAATAGAGCTGCAGTGAACATTGTGGTACATGACTCTTTTTGAATTATGGTTTTTTCAGGGTATATGCCCAGTAGTGGGATCACTGGGTCATATGGTAGTTCTATTTTTAGTTTTTCAAGGAACCTCCATAATGTTCTCCATAGTGGCTGTATCAATTTACATTCCCACCAGCAGTGCAAGAGGGTTCCCTTTTCTCCACACCCTCTCCAGCATTTCTTCTTTGTACATTTTTTGATGATGGCCGTTCTGACTGGTGTGAGGTGATACCTCATTGTAGTTTTGATTTGCATTTCTCTAATGAATAGTGATGTTGAACATCCTTTCATTTGTTTGTTGGCAATCTGTATATCTTCTTTGTTGAAATGTCTGTTTAGGTCTTCTGCCCATTTTTGGATTGGGTTGTTTGCTTTTTTTGGTATTGAGCTGCATGAGCTGCTTGTAAATTTTGGAGATTAATCCTTTGTCAGTTGCTTCATTTGCAAATATTTTCCCCCATTCTGAGGGTTGTCTTTTCATCGTTTTTATGTTTTCCCTTGCTGTGCAAAAGCTTTTAAGCTTCATTAGGTTCCATCTGTTTATTTTTGTTTTTATTTCCATTTCTCTAGGAAGTGGGTCGAAAAGGATCTTGCTGTGATTTATGTCATAGAGCATTCTGCCTATGTTTTCCTCTAAGAGTTTTATAGTGTCTGGCCTTACATTTAGATCTTTAATCCATTTTGAGTTTTTTTTTGTGTGTATGGTGTTAGGGAGTGTTCTAATTTCATTCTTTTCCATGTAACTGTCCAGTTTTCCCAGCACCACTTATTGAAGAGGCTGTCTTTTCTCCATTGTATATTCTTGCCTCCGTTATCAAAAATAAGGTGACCATATGTGCATGGGTTTATCTCTGGGCTTTCTATCCTGTTCCATTGATCTATAGATCTGTTTTTGTGCCAGTACCATACTGTTCTGAGTACTGTAGCTTTGTAGAATAGTCTGAAGTCCAGGAGCCTGATTCCTCCAGCTCCATTTTTCTTCCTCAAGATTGCGTAGGCTATTCGGGGTCTTTTGTGTTTCCATACAAATTACAAAATGTTTTGTTCTACTTCTGTGAAAAACGCCATTGGTAGTTTGATAGGGATTGCATGGAATCTGTAGATTGCTTTGGGTAGTATAGTCATTTTCATAATGTTCATTCTTCCAATCCAAGAATAGGGTATGTCCTTCCATCTGTTTGTGTCATCTTTAATTTCTTTCATCAGGGTGTTTCAGTTTTCTGCACATACAGGTCTTTTGTCTCCTTAGGTAGGTTTATTCCTAAGTATTTTATTCTTTTTATTGCAGTGGTAAATGCAAGTGTTTCCTTAATTTCTCTTTCAGATTTTTCATCTTTAGTGTATAGGAATGCAAGAGATTTCTGTGCATTAATTTTCTGTCCTGCTACTTTACCAAAATCATTGATTAGTTCTAGTATTCTAGTAGCATCTTTAGGATTCTCTATGTATAGTATCATATCATCTGCAAACAGTGACAGTTTTACTTCTTCTTTTCCAATTTGGATTCCTTTTATTTCTTTTTCTTCTCTGATTGCTGTGACTAAAACTTCCAAAACTGTGTTGAATAATAGTAGTGAGAGTGGACAACCTTGTCTTGTTCCTGATCTTAGAGGAAATGGTTTCAGTTTTTCACCATTGAGAACGATGTTGGCTGTGGGTTTGTCATATATGGCCTTTATTATGTTGAGGTAAGTTCCCTCTATGCCTACTTTCTGGAGGGTTTTTATCATAAACGGGTGTTGAATTTTGTTGAAAGCTTTTTCTGCATCTATTGAGATGATCATATGGTTTTTCTTCTTCAATTTGTCAAAATGGTATATCACATTGATTGATTTGCATATACTGAAGATTCCTTGCATTCTTGGGATAACCCCGCTTGATCATGTGTTATGATCCTTTTAATGTGCTGTTGGATTCTGTGTGCTCGTATTTTATTGAGGATTTTTGCATATATGTTCATTAGTGATATTGGACTGTAGTTTTCTTTTTTGGGGGCATCTTTTCTGTTTTGGTATCTGGGTGATGGTGGCCTCGTAGAATGAGTTTGGGAGTGTTCTGCCCTCAGCTATATTTTGGAAGAGTTTGAGAAGGATACGTGTTACCTCTTCTCTAAACGTGTGATAGAATTCACCTGTAAAGCCATCTGGTCCTGGGCTTTTGTTTGTTGGAAGATTTTTAATCACAGTCTCAATCTCAGTGTTTGTGATTGGTGTGTGTATATTTTCTATTTCTTCCTGGTTCAGTCTCAGAAGGCTTTTTATAAGAATTTGTCCATTTCTTCCTGGTTGTCCATTTTATTGGCCTATAGTTGCTTGTAGTAATCTCTCAGGATCCTTTGTATTTCTTCAATGTTAGTTGTTACTTCTCCTTTTTCATTTCTAATTCTATTGATTTGAGTCTTCTCCCTTTTGTTTCTTGATGAGTCTGGCTAATGTTTTACCAATTTTGTTTATCTTCTCAAAGAACCAGCTTTAATTTTATTGATCTTTGCTATTGTTTCCTTCATTTCTTTTACATTTATTTCTGATCTGATCATTATGATTTCTTTCCTTCTGCTAACTGGGGATTTTTTGTTCTTCTTTCTCTAATTGCTTTAGGTGTAAGGTTAGCTTGTTTATTTGAGATGTTTGTTGTTTCCTGAGGTAGGATTGTATTGCTATAAACTTCCCTCTTAGAACTGTTTTGCTGCATCCCATGGATTTTGGGTCGTTGTGTTTTCATTGTCATTTGTTTCTAGGTATTTTTTGATTTCCTCTTTGATTTCTTCAGTGATCTCTTGGTTATTTAGTAATGTATTGTTTAGCCTCCATGTATTTGTCTTTTTTACAGATTTTTTCCTGAAATTGATAATGTAGTCTAGCGTTGTGGTCAGAAAAGATACTTGATAAGATTTCAGTTTTCTTAAATTTACCTAGGCTTGATTTGTGACCCAAGATATGATGTATACTGGAGAATGTTCCATGAGCACTTGAGAGGAAAGTGTGTTCTATTGTTTTCAGATGGAATGTCCTATAAATATCAATTAAGTCCATCTTGTTTAATGTATCATTTAAAGTTGTGTTTCGTTATTTATTTTCACTTTGGATGATCTGTCCGTTGGTGAAAGTGGGGTGTTAAATTCCCCTAGTATGATTGTGTTACTGTCAATTTCCCCTTTTATGGCTGTTAGCATTTGCCTTATGTATTGAGGTGCTCCTATGTTGGGTGCATAAATATTTAGAGTTGTTATATCTTCTTCTTGGATTGATCCCTTGATCATTATGTAGTGTCCTTCTTGGTCTCTTGTAATCATCTTTACTTTAAAATCTATTTTGTCTGACATGAGAATTGTTACTCCAGCTTTCTTTTGATTTCTATTTGCATGGAATATCTTTTTCCATCCCCTCACATTCAGTCTATGTGTGTCCCTAGGTCTGAAGTGAGTCTCTTGTAGACAGCATATATAGGGTCTTATTTTTGTATCCATTCAGCCAGTCTGTGTCTTTTGGTTGGAGCATTTAATCCATTTACATTTAAGGTAATTAACGATATGTATGTTCCTATTAACATTTTCTTAATTGTTTTGGGTTTGTTATTGTAGTTTTTTTCCTTCTCTTGTGTTTCCTGCCTAGAGAAGTTCCTTTAGCATTTGTTGTAAAGCTGGTCTGGTGGTGCTGAATTCTCTTAGCTTTTGCTTGTTTGTAAAGGTTTTAATTCCTTCATTAAATCTGAATGAGATCCTTGCTGGGCAGAGTAATCTTAGTTATAGGTTTTTCCCTTTCATCTCTTTAAACATGTCTGCCATTCCATTCTGACTGTCAGAGTTTCTGCTGCATGATCAGCTGTTAACCTTATGGGGATTCCCTTTTATGTTATTTTTTGTTTTTCCCTTGTTCCTTTTAATATTTTTTCTTTGTATTTAATTTTTGATAGCTTGATTAATATGTGTCTTGGCATGTTTCTCCTTGGGTTTATCCTGTGTGGAACTCTCTGCACTTCCTGGACTTGATTAACTATTTACTTTCCCATATTAGGGAAGTTTTCAACTATAATCTCTTCAGATATTTTCTTAGTCCCTTTTTTTTCTCTTTTTCTTCTGGGACCCCTATAATTCGAATGTTGGTGTGTTTAATGTTGTCCCAGAGGTCTCTGAGACTTTCCTCAATTCTTTTCATTCTTTTTTCTTTATTATGCTCTGCGGTAGTTATTTCCACTATTTTATCTTCCAGGCCACTTATCCATTCTTCTGCCTCAGTTTTTCTGCTATTGATTCCTTCTAGAGAATTTTAAATTTCATTTATTGTGTTGCTCATTATTGCTTGTTTGCTCTTTAGTTCTTCTCGGTCCTTGTTAAACGTTTCTTGTATTTTCTCCATTCTATTTCCAAGATTTTGGATCATCTTTACTATCATAACTCTGAATTCTTTTTCAGGTAGGCAACCTATTTCCTCTTCATTTGTTTGGTCTGGTGGGTTTTTACCTTGCTCTGTCATCTGCTGTGTGTTTCTCTGTCTTCTCATTTTGCTTAACTTACTATGTTTGGGGTCTCCTTTTCACAGGCTGCAGGTTCATAGTTCCCATTGTTTTTGGTGTCCCCATTGGGTAAGGTTGGTCAGTGGGTCATATAGTCTTCCTGGTGGAGGGCACTGGTGCCTATATTCTGGTGGATGAGGCTGGATATTTTCTTTCTGCTGGGCAGGACCACGTCCGGTGGTGTGTTTTGGGTGCCTGTGACCTTATTATGATTTTAGGCAGCCTCTCTGTTGATGGGTGGGATTGTGTTCCTGTCTTGCTAGTTATTTGGCATAGGGTGTCCAGCACTGTAGCTTGCTGGTCTTTGAGTGGAGCTGGGTCTTAGTGTTGAGATGGAGATCTCTGTGCGAGCTTTTGCTGTTTGATATTACATGGAGCTGGGAGGTCTCTGGTGGGCCAGTGTCCTGAACTCGGCTCTCCCACCTCAGAGGCTCAGGCCTGACACCCGGCCGGAGCATCAAGACCCTGTCAGCCACACAGGTCAGAAGAAAAGGGAGAAAAAAAGAAAGAAAGAAAGAAAAGAAAAGAAAGAAGGAAGGAAAGAAGGAAGGAAGGAAGGAAGGAAAATAAAATAAAGTTACTAACTTAAAACAATTATTAAAAAAAAATTAAAATTTTAAAAAAAAACAACGGTCTGACAGAACCCTAGGACAAATGGTAAAACTAAATTTATACAGACAAAAATCACACAAAGAAGCATACAGATACACACTCAGAAAAAGAGAAAAAGGAAAAAATATATATATATCTAGATATAGAAAAAAAGGAAGAGAGCTGCCAAATCAATAAACAAATCTGCCAATGATAATAAACTCTAAATACTAAACTAAGATAAACATAAAACCTGAAACATATTAGATGCAGAAAGCAAACCCCAAGTCTACAGTTGCTCCCAAAGTCCACCGCCTCAATTTTGGGATGATTCGTTGTCTATTCAGGTATTCCAGAGATGCAGTGTACATCAAATTGATTGTGGAGATTTAATCCGCTGCTCCTGAGGCTGCTGGGAGAAATTTCCCTTTCTCTCTTTTTTTTGAACATCTTTATTGGAGTATAATTGCTTTACAATAGTGTGTTAGTTTCCGCTTTACAACAAAGTGAATCAGTTATACATATACATATGTCCCCATATCTCTTCCCTCTTGCGTCCCTCCCTCCCACCCTCCCTATCCCACCCATCTAGGTGGTCACAAAGCACCGAGCTGATCTCCCTGTGCTATGCATCTGCTTCCCTCTAGCTATCTGTTTTACGTTTGGTAGTGTATATATGTCCATGCCACTCTCTCACTTCGTCCCAGCTTACCCTTCTCCTCCCCATATCCTCAAGTCCATTCTCTAGTAGGTCTGCGTCTTTATTCCTGTCTTGCCTCTAGGTTCTTCATGACCATTTTTTTTCTTAGATTCCATATATATGTGTTAGCATACGGTATTTGTTTTTCTCTTTCTGACTTACTTCACTCTGTATGACAGACTCTAGGTCCATCCACCTCACTACAAATAACTCAGTTTCGTTTCATTTTATGGCTGAGTGATAATTCATTGTATATATGTGTCACATCTTTTTTATCCATTCATCTGTTGACGGACACTTAACGTTGCTTCCATGTCCTGGCTATTGTAAATAGAGCTCATTGCAGCTCCTTTTTTCTTCTTTGTTCTCACAGCTCCTGCTGTTCTGCTTTGTATTTGGCCCTGCCTCTGCATGTAGGTAGCCTGAGGGTGTCTTTTCTTCACTCAGACGGGACAGTGTTAAAGTAGCAGCTGATGAGGGGGCTCTGGCTCACTCAGGCCAGGGGGAGGGAGGGTACGGAACGTGGGGTGAGCCTGTGGCAGCAGAGGCCAATGTGATGTTTCAACAGCCTGAGGTGCACCATGTGTTCTCCCAGGGAAGTTGTCCCTGGATCCCGGGACCCTGGCAGTGGTGGGCTGCACAGGCTCCTTGGAGGGGAGGTGTGGATAGTGACCTGTGCTCGCACACAGGCTTCTTGGTGGCTGCAGCAGCAGCCTTAGCATTTCATGCCCGTCTCTGGGGTCCGCGCTGATAGCCGCGGCTTGCACCCGTTTCTGGGACCCTCTCCTCACACACCCCTTAACAATGGTCTCTTAGGCAGTTCCAGAGTTTTTCCCAGACTCCCTGCCAGTAGCTGTGGTGCACTAGCCCCACTCAGGCTGTGTTCACGCAGCCAGCCCCAGTCTTCTCCCTGGGATCTGACCTCTAAAGCCCGAACCTCCGTTCCCAGCCCCCACTTACCCCAGTGGGTGAGCCCACAAGCCTCTCAGGCTGGCGAGTGCTGGTCGGCACTGATCCTCTGTGCTTGAATCTCTCTGCTTTGCCTTCTGCACCCCTGTTGCTGCACTCTCCTCCATGGCTCCGAAGCTTCCCCCCCACCACCCCCTGTCTCTACCAGTGAAGGGGCTTCCTAGTGTGTGAAAACTTTTCCTCCTTCACAGCTCCCTCCCAGAGGTGCAGGTCCTGTCCCTATTCTTTTGTGTCTGTTTTTTCTTTTTTCTTTTGCCCTACCCAGGTACGTGGGGAGTTTCTTGCCTTTTGGGAGGTCTGAGGTCTTCTGCCAGCATTCAGTAGGTGTTCTGTAGGAGTTGTTCCACATGTGGATGTATTTCTGATGTATTTGTGGGGAGGAAGGGGATCTCCACATCTTACTCCTCCACCATCTTGAAGGTCTCCACCCCAACACTTGTTATTGTCTGTCTTTTTCATATTAGCCTTCTAGTGGTTTTCTCATTGTGCTTTTGTTTTGCATTTCTCAGATAACTAATGATGTTGAACACCTTTTTGAGTTGCTGGTCGTTTGTATATATTCTTTGGAGAAATGCCTATTCATATCCTTTGCCCATTTAAAAAAATCAGTTTGTTTTCAAAATATTGTTGGAATTAAATTTTTACATGTCAGTTACAGTCAGTGCAAAAAATAATTGTATAGATGCTCTTCTATGTTCATTATCTTTTCAAGAGTATTGAATTATTACAAAATAAAACCTTTAATATTCAGCACATGTGCATATGAACCCATTCAGTTTCATTAGTAAAATGAGAATTATTTGCTTATTGTTTTTTAAGAATATTTGGAATGGATTCATTTATTTACATTTAAAATAAAATGGATTCACTCAGCTCACATTCCTCTGTAATCTCATTTATTCCTGACTCACCCAAGTTTAGGTCTATGCTGCAGTCAAAAAATGAGCCAGTCATTTTGGCAAACTATGCTTCCTGAAAATGAGCAGTCTAAGTGAATTCTAGTGGGTAATTCAATTATTATCACTTCATAATAGCAGTACCAATAAATATGTAATTGTTATTTTCTTCTTTTAGTTTGTACTTCCAGATAAAAGCAAAATACATCAGTTGGTTGGGAATATAATTAAATTTTCCTGAATAAAAAGAAATCAACAAAGTTCAATATCAAATAATTCTAAAGCTTTACACTCCAACATTGTGTATAAAATTTCTAAATATATTTTTGAGTTTATAAGATTATCTGAAATTTTTTTGTTGAACAGTATTAAAATCAGCTTTATTGAATTATAATTTACATACAATGAAAATCACTCATTTTAAGGGTATGTATAGATAAATTTTGACAAATATATGCACCTGTTACCCAGTTTTACAACCAAGATATAGAACATGTCTATCACCACAAAATAGTCCTCATTCCCTTTCCAGCCAACTCCCTGTTCCATGGAAATAGAACCAGTGTATATATATTTTGCCTTATTTTTTATTGGTCTAGTACTTTTGAGATTAATCTGGGTCATTATATACATCAGAATCTCTGCTTTGGAAAAATGAGAGAGTGGAAAATTAGAATTCAGGATTATACCAGATCTTCGAAAAATCTGGTTCTGCAGTTACCAATCATGTGACATCTGAAATAAATGACCAGAATGTAAACTGGAGCTTAGGTGTGCAATGTGGACTATTTAATCAGTGTCATTCTTGAGCACAGATCCTGAGGAACAAATTTAGACAGATCATCATACAGAGATTTCCTGAGTTTCTACTATGTATAAAAATGAGAGGAAGAATAATGTGCCAAAACAAACAAACAACAAAAAAAACACATTCACACCCCTGTCTTCATGCATCTATAGACTAGTGGGTAACAGAGCTAACAAGTAAAAAAGAATTACACACACCAACAAATAAAAAATTGTGGCTTATAGAGTGCTTCAAAGGGAACAAAGGATCCCACATCAATGATATCCAGGATGGACCCAAGTCATGCAAAGGCTGAGGGAAGAGCCTTCTAGGTAGAGTGTATAACTGACAATGGAAAGATGCATCATTGGAAAGAGCCCAATTTTCTTAATGAATTGAAAAATGGCATCTGTGACACTAATGGAGTGAAAGGGAGAGGAATAGTATAGGTAAATGGAAACAAAATCATACAGGTGTTTTAGCCCAAGGAAGGCATCTATATTGCATTCCATTTTTTAAAGAAAATTTTAATTTTTAAAATTTTTTGGCTATGCTGTGCGGCCTGTTGGATCTTAGTTCCCTGACCAAGGATCGGAACCCCCACCCCCTGCGGTGGAAGTGCGAGTTTTAACCACTGGACTGCCAGGGAATTCCCTGTATTGCATTCTAATCAAATGATAAATCTTTGAGGGGGTCTTGTCAAGGAATAGAACGATCTTCTTTACATTTTAAATAATTTATC
Organism: Physeter macrocephalus; assembly: GCF_002837175.3. Taxonomy (NCBI): domain Eukaryota; kingdom Metazoa; phylum Chordata; class Mammalia; order Artiodactyla; family Physeteridae; genus Physeter; species Physeter macrocephalus. The sequence goes on along the minus strand of NC_041222.1, from coordinate 90,290,717 downwards.
TGTTGTTCTTAGGAAACTTTATGGGGGATACAAAAGGAAAACTAGAGAGACAAGTTAACAGTCTATTGCAACTTCTAAGTGAGAAATGAGAGTGTCTTGGATCCTAAATAAGCTGGTGGATGTGGGAAGGTACAGAGGGATTTGGAATTTGTTTTGGATTTTGGGAAAGATTGTCACAGCAGTGGTCCCCGTGAACCACTCTTGTGTCTACATTCTTGTGTGGTCCTTCTCACACTGACTCTGGACTTGTTTAGCTGACATGTTTTAACCAATAGGACATTAGCAAATGTGATGCAAGCAAAGACTTGAAAAGTGTCTGCACAATGCGGTTTGTCTTCTCCTGCTGCCCTTAGAACACAGTGTGAATAGAACACAGTGTGAAGAAGCCTAGGCTGGCTTAATGGAGGATTAGGCCATGTGTAGCAGATCCAAGCAGTCGCAGCTAAGGCCTCCAGACCCACCAGCCACCAGCCAACCCACCAGCTAATGCTGCTACTTGAGTGAATTAAGTGAGACCAAGAGAAGAACCACATAGTTGTATGTAGCCCAAATTCTGACCCACAGAACAGTGAGCTAATAAATGTTTATTGCTTTAAGCTACTAAATTTTGTGGGTTTTTTAGTTACACAGTAATAGATAACTGATAGAACTAACTGATGGAATGGATAATTTTGGGAAAAGAATAAGCCAAATATGTTACAAAAGCTTCTACTTCAGCAACAGGGTTGATGGGAGTAGGGGTTAGAACAGGACTCGGAGGAATCAAGGGTTTGAATTTAGATATGTTCATTTTCATAGAGTAGCAGTCTCCAGACATAAATTAGGGAACTGGCAAGATAAAGCTGGCAGAATAAAATCTGAAAAATAAGCAGACTTTATGTTTTTGTAAGCCAATATATTTAGAAATATATTTTAGAAGAAAAATTTCCCTCAGTTTTTTATGGGGTACCTATTAGTTTCTTGTGAACAGCAGTACTTGTTTTGGAAAATCCTGAAAGGTCCAATCCCTTTACTTTATAAAGGATTACCAATGTTGGAGAAGTGAAGTAGCTTGTCTGAGGTCACAGAGCTAATTTCTGGAGGTTCTGATGCACAAACCTGAGTCTCTTGGCTTAATCATTGTCCATGATCCTTTCCTCATGGTACACTCTCTTTTTTTAACACAGCCTAAGCATCAGAGCATATTATTCCCAGGGGAAGGTGGCGGGGAGCAACATCAGTGAGAAAATGTAAATGATTAATACAACAAAAAAGGATGCTCAACCTCAGTACACAATGGGAGTGGGGCTTGTGATATGACACGATGGAAAATCTCATGTTTCATCTTACAGAGGCAGCTACTCCTCACTCCTAACCACTGTCACCAAGCTTGGCAGATCTTTTCTTTATTTTCTTTTATTTATAAGAAGCTAAAAATCTAGATTTTTATGACAAATGTCCTCATTTTTAAATGCAGGCAGAAAATGTATTGTAAAGAACAAAAACAAAACAAAACATGAAATGGAGTCAGTCTCTGGGATACCAATTGTCAAGCTCTGGAGTGATTTACGTCTAAGAGCACTTGGTTCCAGCAGTGACTGGAGATGCTGGACCATGGTGAAGATGGGTCTGTTCCTGTGAGGACCCCTCCATGGGCCAGCATCAGTTCCTGCAGATGACACTGGATGATCTCAGCTACTTCTGCATCCTGAGGATACTCCATTTTCTAAATCTGTTATCAATCACCCATTACATTTGGGGTCTATGTTCCTTGGAAATCCTAAATTGAAAAGATTGCCTTGAACTCCTAAATTGAAGACTTGAGGTTCTTAGACATTGATGGCTTCTCTAGAAGTAAATAAATTGCTTTATCCTAAAACAATGTATTATTTAACCAAAGTATGTGAACTAGGTATCCTCTAAGGCTCAAGACAAAACCAGTTATGCTCTAAATTTCTAAAATCTAGTTAACATATGCTCTTTAGAGCTATGCCAAATTTAAAAGAAAAAACATTGATATTCTTGGGTCACTAGAACATTATTGATCACATTATAATGTCTCATGAATAAAGGTGAGATAAATTTTGAGTCTTTGATTTAGGACCTTATGTGTGTAAACCAAGTCACTTTAACACTTAGTGAGTGTTTACTGTGCAAGAGGCAATATAGTGTCAGAATAGCCGAATTCTACTTGTAAAATCCAATGCAGTATATTCAAAATGACTAGAATGATTATTTACATTATACTTTTTTACTAACTCAGTTAAAAATGTGTCTTTCTCATATTAAAACGTTCTTCAGCAATTCCATAATGTTGACCCTGCATAATGTTGACAAGTATCATCAGTGACAGCAAAGTGTTGGAGCATCTGCGTCACTAGGGGGCTTGAAATTTTAAATGTGATTCATGAACACTCTGTAATACCATAAAGCAGTCAGAAATAATGCAGTAACACAAATAAGATGGAAAACCATAATGTTAATGAAAAAGTTTGAAACAATAAAATTAGTAGCAAAATGCAATATTTTGCACACTAAAGCACACACACTTGAAGTACTAAGGAAGTGTGTATGTGTGTAGGTGAGTTAGAAGAATCTACACTTTACAAGGTAATTAAAATGGAAGCGAACAGACTGGGAGGTGGGCGTGATAAGGAAAAATAATAAAGCAAAACCAAAGGAGAATCCTGCACAGGCCAGTGGTGGCCCATATGCCATAACTGGGGTGTGATCATCTCCATCTTGGCACCTAAGTCACTATGAAAACCTTGCAGTTTCATATTACATAGATGGGATTTGGGGAGGGTCTATTGGATTCTTGTACTGTTCCCTTCCTCTCAACCAACTCCTCGGTCTCAGAGATTCTAAATGCCTTTTCCTGCAACTCGGGGAATTTGTCCCAGGACTTTATTTCCTGGCTTCTGCTGTGAGCCTTCTTGCTTGCCTGTGATTTGCCTGATTTCTCTTCCGTTGCCCCTTATATCACCCTAACCCCCGTTATGGGATGTCTCAGGAAGACTGTCTGGCTAGACTTTGATCTGCAGCGCCCCCTCTGACACTGCCTCTGTTGTCTCCCATTTCCCAGAGCTCAGATATCAGCAGGTGTGCCAACTCCAGTCGGGCTGGGCTCCTGGAAGTCACCTCAGCCTGACCTGTCCTAGGGCCCCAGGGTCAGTCCTTACAACAAGGGGGGCCCTGGACACCTGCTCTTCAAGTCTGATGAGGAAGGCACTTGATAAGGGAATAGGCTTAAACTCGTACAAGGCGTCAAGTAGTAATTTGCAATGAAGTGTTTTACCAAAGACCCTGTATTCTTGTCAGGCTAATGAAAATAATGAACAGGTGTGTGTTCTGGTTTAATTTAGGGCAGCTCTGCTGAGAAGTGGAGCAGGTGCTAGACTGCTTATCAATGGGCCAGGCCTGGCAGATATGTCAGATGTGAAAATGGGTTGGTCCTATGAGTTCTGAGAGATCCAAGTAAACAAAAGGGGGTGCCAGCCAGAGGGAACATATTTTAGAGGGGAGAAAACAATACCATTTAGAGCATGAGGCTCCTGTCAAGTTCTGGGCTGTCCTCAGAAACCAAGGAGATGGACAAGATACCAGGTTTGAGTAAGTGAACTCAAGTCACCCCAGTGGAATGAACAGTTTTTAAGACAAAAGACCTGATAAAGTAAGAAGGGAAGTAACCTTGTAGACTCAGAAGAAAAGCAGAAGGGAAGGGTGGTCCAGGCAGGAAGTAAGGATTGGTATCTAGAAGATGAAGCTACAGGGATCAAGGGCCTAGATAAGTCATATGAAGGTCAGGGAGGTCAGGGTCAGAATCAGCAGCAGACTCTGACAGTTGCCAGGATAGCATGCAGGGAGCCGGGAGTCTCCTCCAGCCTGGTGCTACCCCACAAGTTCATGGGCAGGTCAAGTGGTAAAGGAGACTGGAGGAGAGGGGAAGAGCTAGACCAAGTAACTGATTGACATTCACAGTCATCCTTAGAGTTTTGAATCATGCACATAACCACAGCTACAAAGATATAACCAGGAACCAAGTCTGATTCTTTTAACCAGGTACTAGGGGTTTGAGAAAATCAGAATGAAAACTCTGCCCTCTTCCTCCATAGTCGCATGTAATTGATTGGCAAGTTTTAGGGCTATGAACCCTCAGTGTTTCCCAAATCAAAGTTCTATTTCAAATCCACATAGTCTCTTTTATTTAAATTATTTACTTGGGGCATTCATCACTTTTACAAACATTTTTAAAGAATTTATAGTTTAAAAATAATATAACACTAGCATCTTATTTGCTCGGAGAAAAAACATACTGCAAATGTCTAACATTTTTCTGTTGGCCCCATCTAGAAATCATATAGGATAAAAGAGAGAACCTTTGGAAGCCATAAAACAGAGAGCAATTTTACTTGTTCACTTACTTGTTTCTAAAGGTTTTTCACGGGACTGAGTCTGCAAGTGACATTTCAGTTCATCGACTAGCAACACATTTTAGGATGTGCCTTTTTCAGAATTTGAGAAGGTTAAAGCTAGAGCATGCCATCAATCTGTTACGTTTCTGCATTAAGCCAAATGCAGTAAAGTTCATGTGATCAAAGAAAAACAGCAGAGCGATGACTCTGGCCATTGCAGGCCAGAGTTACTTAAACATTGAATGAGAGTTTTTCAAATGGAACAAAAATGTGCAGTTTTCAAGTCTAGTAAAGTCAAGATAAAAAATAGACAGAATTTTATATATGAATGTGATTTTCTTGACTCACCATCACTGGTATATATATTTTACATTACTTTTTCTTGTAGGGGATGAGGTTTGTCTCCTGGTCTTTGCTTTAGAACCAATTTTCAGAGCTTAAGAAATGCTTCCTCATGTCACTGGGTCTTTGCATGTGCTGTTCCCTCTTCCTGAAATGTCCCTTCCCTCCTCTCATTCACTAACTATTTAGCTTTCCTCATCCTTCCAAGAGCACTTCTAAAGTTTTCTCACCCTTGCCCTGGCAAGTGCCCCTGCTGGGCATTTTCTGAGCTCTAAGCCTTTATTTCAATTATCACAAAGTGTAAATAGAGATTTTATTTCATAATGATTTGTTGTCTCCGTCACTTGATCATAAGCTCCATTAGGAAAATGAGCAATTTTTACTCATTATTGTATTCTTCATATCTGGTTCAGTAATAGTTTGCTAGAAGAATGAACATGTGTAACGTGTATGTGTGCATGTGTGTAATCTGCACTTCTACATGTACATGTGTAATGTGCATGTCTGTGTGTGTGAGGTACATGCCTGCATGTGTGCAGTATGCATGTCTGTGTGTGTGTGTATGTGTGTGTGTGTCCTTTCCAGAGTGATCCACAGGAGACTAGAACACTGCAGGAAGAATGCAAGGGCACATCCTTTGTAAGAACTCAAAGGGGACCCGGCGCAGAGTGTCAGAGCCCTCCCTGGACTTTCCTTCTTGACTTGGACAGTTCAACCCTGGGATATTCTGGGAAGCACAGCTCTGGAACAGTTTTAGGGTAGAAAGCTCAGACTGCAGGAGGATGCAGCTGGAGAATTAATGTGTCCAGTGAACTGTCATGGTAGGAGGAAGAGGCATATTCTACGCCGAGACCAATGCCTGTATTAAGAGGTTAGGGTTTTCCTAAAGATGAATGAAGAGGTGGACTGTGGAGGTTTGACTCTCAGGGGCAGGAAATCAGTGACTCAGGCAGAAGAGCAAGACTGGCAATAGGGAACATCATGGGATGGTTTTGATCATTTGTCCCTATGTGAAATCTTGAACTGGTCATGTTTATATCCAGTTTCAAGCTTTGTTCATTGCATCATAATTCCTCGTAGATATCCAACCCCACAGTATTAATGACATATGTTACAATCACTCATCTTTACTCTGGTGTTGCTTTTCAAGTGGAATTGAAGAATGAGATTGTAAAGTGCTGTAGCCACACTGGTCTGAGGAAGCAGTAGTCCTGGATTTTGTGGTTGCAAAATAAAGTAAAAAGATACCCAAGGGAGAGCTGAGAGTGAGCGAGAAAAACATCTACAAAGTGGGTGAATAGAGAAACTCATAGGAAATAAGGCTCCACTTCCCCAAAACCACAGGATGAATTTTATCTCGGAAGAGGAAAGGTGGAGGGTAAACCCTTGGTCATAGGCAGGACATCAGGGAAGGGAGGGATGGAGAAGATGCCAGGGGTTGTGACAAGATGGGGACATATGAGACATTATTGTTAAGTAGGCCAGGTCTTGGCCAGGAATGGGGTGAACTGGGGAGGCTTCAGCGGTTTCTGAGCGTCAGCACAGGGGGAGCAGATCTGTGATTCAGAACGACAACTCGGGCATCTGTGTGAAATATGAAAGCGGGTAGAACGCTATGTGAGGGTGAGACCAGCTGAAATACCAGAACATCAGCCTACAAAAATAAATGCTGATTTTTTAAAAGAAAAAATCTACTTTTCTATACCCTATTTTAAAAATTTGACTATGTATCTTATTGAAAAAAGGGGGAAATGTTAACTTTATAGATATACCAGGAAGGGGAAAGGGTGACTCATATTAAGAAATTACTTTACGTGACTGGGGTAAGTGGATATCCCATCCCTGACTGCATTGAACAGAACTAGATCACCAGGAAATGTGAAAATGATTTTTGTTGTGTGTTCAGTGAATGTGTCTTAGGCTGCTAGAAAAGGAAAAAATAAAGAAAATCCATATGCATTGATCAGAATCTATTTTTTCTACCAGCCTCATCCTCATACTTGGCAGACATAGAATTTATAAAGTTGTAAAACCAATTTTATGATCTGAGAGATCTTCCTGATAACAACTTTGCCAGAATTAAATACTAGATCAGCAGCCTTCAAGGGTACTTATTGGATTGGGTCCTATGACAGATTATATGTAATTTATATTACATAAGATACATAAATTTAGGAAACAGGTTAATTTTGTCCTGAAAGTGGATTAATTGGTTTAATATTTCCAAGCTTAACTACAATCTTCAGTGCATAACATAATTGATTCCATCTCATCCTCTTACTGATTTAAATATAGAGAAAACCAAGTAATCACAAAATGCCAATTCCTTTGATAGGTTTTAAAATTTATGGTAGCAGAGCTCTTGATACTTAGAGATTTTTATTTCTATTTGGTCTTTATTTTTAGATATATTTTTACCTGAAAATGTTATCTCTAAAGGGTAAAGTTGAGAAAATACTAAGCAATGTTGCTCTTAAGTCCCAAAAGCATTTGTCCAGAGAAAATATAGAGGATCAGTATGAAGTGTCAGGAGGGCTTTCTGAGGAAGGACGTGTAACTATTCCCCTTATAGAGATTAAGTGCATGTGACATCTCTAAATGACTCAGGTAGAGATTGGCACAACCAGACTTGAATTCAGGTCCATCTGACCATAAAGCCCATGTTTTTAACCACTGTACTATATTGTCTTTTTATGAAAACAAAGCAGTGCAATATTTAGGCACTATGTCTTTCCTTTATTTATTCAAAAGGCATTTATTTAGCCTACGGTATGAATTTTGTTGGATACCAGAAATGCAGAGATAAAAAAGCTAAAGTCTTTGTCCTAATGGATTTCATGTATATGTATTATGACATTAAAATAAAGATGAAACTATGTGTAAATATTTCTTTCAGGTATCTTTTTTTTCAGCATTTACTTGACAGCCAATGATATTAGCACAAAAGATTTTTTAAAAGGGCAGGTGGGGGAAGTCAGATTTAGAATGAAAAAAGAAAGCAGATACTTCTTTAGACACATTACTTACTACTTCCAAGTCTACATATAAAACTTTGAAATGGCTGTTTACTCAAAAATTTTAAACCATTAATGGTTTCTAAACTAACAATCAATTTTTCCCATTAAGAACAATATACTAAAAATTGGTTGATATTTCAATTCAGCTGTCAAAAACCTATCAAATTCATAATGTATGAAATGGTAAAAAAAATAAAGAGAACTTACAAACTAGTGCAAGTCTATAGTTATGGACTTTGTCAAATTTCAGACACTGAGCAGCTCCAGCTCCATCCCTCAGCACTCTCTCCTGCATGTTCTGATTTCTTCTTCCAGATGTCCCTCCTGGTAGAGAAGGCCCATGGCAGTTCCACTCACCCATACACTGGACTAAACAAGGAGAAAAAGAGCATTGTTTTACTCAAGCATTAAACAAGCTCCAAGTCATTACTCTGATTGGACCTATTTAGGCTACATACCTATTCATGATTAAATCACCAGGGCAGTGGTGATGACAATCAGCTTAAGCCTGTCTGGAATGGACTATGAAGTTGAGATTGGTGTCAATTCCACAAAATCTTCATAGGTGTTGTGGACACGAAGAGCAAAGCCTACTATAAGTATAAACTGACAAATAATAGAAAACAGAGTTACAACTCTAAAGAATCTCTAAACAAAACTCACAAATTATTGATTTTGAATAATTTCTTCTATTTAATTCAGTGATTGATTTGGAAGACTTTGAGTATAACTTTAATGAACGTAAATGCTCGCAATGAAATAACATCTACTTATTAAACAATTTTCAAGTGTTTATTTATTATAAAGTGCTTATATATTTTAATATTGTATTTTCTAAAATTGTCTTTTGGAAAGAATCTTTAATTAAAAAAATCAAAACAAAGATGATTTGTAATATATTTCAATTCAACTTGTTATTTTGTGTGGAAAGCATTTTTAAAAATTTAATTAATTAATTATTTTTTGCTGTGTTGGGTCTTCATTGCTGTACTTGGGCTTTCTCTAGTTGCGGCGAGCGGGGCCTACTCTTCATTGCGGAGCGCGGGCTTCTCATGCGGTGGCTTTTCTTGTTGCGGAGCACAGGCTCTAGGTGCACGGGCTTCAGTAGTTGTGGCTCACAGGCTCAGTAGTTGTGGCTTGTGGGCTCTAGGGAGCAGTCTCAGTTGTTGTTGTGCAAGGGCTTAGTTGCTCCACGGCGTGTGGGGTCTTCCTGGGCCAGGGATCAAACCAGTGTCCCCTGCATTGGCAGGCGGATTCTTAGCCACTGCACCACCAAGGAAGCCCGTGGAAAGTATTTTTAAAATTAAAAAAAAAGAGTGTAACCACTGTAGTCTGAATGTGTGTATCTTCTCCGTTGATTATTTCTAGGGCATTGATAATGATTCTCATGCATTTTGTGAATTCAAGCACAACCCTACAAGTCTTATCTTGGAGGAGATGTAAAGGCTTCAAAACTGAATGCACAATAAAGAATAAAGTGATGGGGTCCATTTTTCCACCAGGAAATTCATGGATTTCCTATTAAAGTTAATTGCCAAAGGATGGCAATGGAAGATTTTCTTAAAATTTTTACTAATTGATATACTTTCTTAGAGCTCTGATGACAAAGAAAGGTCCATGTCTAAGAAGTCAAGAGATTCAATGAAGATCAAGAGAGCTTTGCTGAGCAAAGTAAGGCAGTGATTAAATGATGCATTGGACTCATCAAGCAAGAATAGAGGTTAGAGATTTGCAAGCCATGCATAGTCTGAACGAGGACCCTGAATAACAGAGGGAGTCATTGACTTGCCCAAGGTCATGCAGGTTGAGATGAACAATGATCCTCAATCTCAATTCCCTGCTATGGCATCAAGTGAGAGTTAAATTTCAAGCTCCCATACATGTCTCTCTGTCTCTTACCAGAATCCCTTCTTAAAAATATTGTGAGCATTTTATTCACACTCTGATCCTCTGGTGCTTGTATTAAATACAAAGCATTTTTTATGGTGATATTTGATGACATAGGCTGGATATGGCCTCGTTCCTTAATAATGCCCTATAAATACCCCATAAATACTTACTGAATTTAATAGACTTCAATGCATTTTAAAATACTTTAGAATGTATTCTGAAATTATATAATTGGAGCCATCCAGTCATATATTTTCCCAGCACAAAGTTGTTTGAAAGGGAAAGATGTTAAAATCAGAAAATGTTGCTGTCTTCTAATTCAACAGATTTAGTGAGCAACATTAGTCTAAGAAGCATTTTAATGGAGAGATGAGTTTTCTCTTTTCTCTTTTTTCATTCTCTCATTTCTTTTCAGTAGCTTTACTTTCATATTGTTGAATATATGGCACCAGAAATATGCATAATTATATTTGGAGAAGTTTACTTTAGGAATGCTATCTCAAGTCACATTCTAAATCTTGGAGTCATAATAATGTCTCTTGCAATGTGGCATATGTATTTGGTAAGTGAGAAGATTTCACAACTTTTTATATTTGAAAGGACACACAGGACTCCATTGAGCATACTCATGTACATTTTTAATTTAAAGCAAAAGAATACAGGACACCAAGAGATAAATAGGTTAGGAAAGGACTGAGGGTTGAAACATGTCCAGGCACAAGCTCCTCAGGGTTCTTATTTGCACACAGACATGTTTGTCTCTGATTGAACCACCAAATCTGTGCAACAAATCTTGGATTTGAAAAAGTTCAAGCAGAATCTCCAGTGAGATTTTTTATGTTCATCTGGTCACATAGTCAAACTGGTTATTTACACAGCTATGCCAGATGAAAACTGTATTTATTTAGCATACTGTAATTTAAAACATTGAGAATTAGAGTGTTTTTTTTTTTTGTAAAAAACTTAGCAAGAGTATTTTGAATAGTTCCTGCCTTCTTCTTTCCAATTCAGGATTATCAGCCAGTTCCTGATGTCCAGCAATGGCTAGAGGAACTGGAAGTAATACTGAGGAGTAGACAGCATCTGGGTATGTTCCTCTATTGAAAAAATCACATTGCAGCACTGTTTACAATAGCCAAGACATGGAAGCAACCTAAGTGTCCATTGGCAGATGAATGGATAAAGAAGGTGTGGTGTATATATATATATACATATATACACACACACACACAATGGAATATTACTCAGCCATAAAAAAGAATGAAATATTGCCATTTGCAGCAACATGGATAGACCTAGAGATTGTCATGCTATGTGAAGTGCCAGACAGAGAAAGACAAATATCATATGATTTATATGTGGAATCTAAAAAAAATGATACAAATGAACTTGAATGCAAAACAGAAATAGACCCACAGACATAGAAAACAAACTTATGGTTACCAAAGTGGAAAGTGGGTGGAGAGGGATAAAGTAGGAGTTTGGGATTAACATATACATACTACAATATATAAAATAGATAACCATCAAGGACCTACTGTATAGCACAGGGAACTATACTCCATATTTTGTACTAACCTATAAAGGAAAAGAATCTGAAAATATATATATACATATGTATATATACACACACACACATATGTATCACTGAATCACTTTGCTGTATACCTGAAACTAATACAACATTGTAACTTAACTATACTTCAATTTAAAAAGAAATTAAATTTAAAAATACTATAAAAACCCACACATGTCACTTTAAACCTATTATATCAAATAGAGAAACTAAATCCACCAACTTAAACTGAAAATATTCCTAAGAGACAGCTAGGTGCATATTGCACTTTAAAATATATTGCACAAGTATGATTTAGGGGGGAACAAAGGTAAAGCAATTTCTGAATGGGAATTTAGTGTGGAAGTCTAAGAAATTTTTAAAAGTCATTATAACCTATTTTTATGTTTTTCAGTTACACAGCAGTTTGTCATGATGTCTGCATTGCTTTACATTAGTAAAATTTGTTTCTTCTTTCACTTCCTGATTTAATCTGGGAATTCTGCGATGCTGGATGTTTAAATGTATAGTACATGAACAAGCATGTGGAGGGGCACAGCACTTCACTGGGATGAAAAGTCCGATGTAGCCCTTTGTTATTTGGTTATGTGAAGGAATCTATAGGCTGTGGAACATATTGGGATTCTTTGGAGTCTTAACCATTTTGTGTTATCTTGCAGCAGTGATACAATTTCTGTTTCCCATTACATGAATTGTCATGCCTCTTTGGGGAAAGTAGCTTTTTCTTTTGGCTTAACTTTTTTGGATATTATAAAGGTATTTAATTTATTACACATTTAATAAGTACATAGTTAAATATTTTGCTCTGCTCTGCTTAACAATATTAAAAATGTGTGGCCAGGGTTCCTATCAAAAGAGATGCTGGAATAAAGGAATGTCATAAACATTCTAACATGACTCCCCCCCACAAATTCTAAATGATAGAGATCATGAAATTCCCATTTTCTGGTTATACAGGTCTAAGAAAGCACCATGTCCACACATTGTCATCTACCCTTTGCTTACTTTGAAAGGGCCAGTGCTCAGGCAAAAGAAATAACATCACAAATAAAATTCTTATTCCTCCCAAACAATAAAATGAGAGCAGTTGCTAACTGTAAAATTGTTTTCACTCTCATTTAGCCACTCCCCCTGTTAGAGTGTGGCCTTTGCCCACGCTGCCTTTCCCCATGTGCCTCCTGAGCTGAACAAGCCCAGGGCAGGTTGGACACCAGTAAGTGTTTATATAATGAACGATTGAGTCAAGTGTACTCTCTCCCAGGATGAATTTTTTTTTAATAGATTCAACATTTTAAAGTTTAATGAACAATGGTTTAATAAAGATAGGCAAGGGTACAAAGGTTGTGTGACATCCTCAAAGCAATTGGGACCCCCTAGTGGTTGGGGGGGATACCTTATTGACATCCCAGTGTTCATGGGGTACCCAAGTTGGTACAGTCTGGCATTCCTGCACAGGGGCAGCTCTCCTGATCCTGATAAGTCATGTGTATGACTCCGGATCTAGGCTCTTCAGAGCTCTCGCAGGATGCATTTTTGATCACCCAGACTGAAGGCATTCCTCCCAATTCTGCATTTCTGGAGCCCCTGGTTTGCACATGGCCAGTGGTACTTGAAGGAAAAACAATGAGTGGTCCTCTATATTTTGAACTCCTTTAGGGAATAGCTCTATCTTCACATCTCCTGCATCCATCACTGGCAAATAGTCACTGGAGAAAATTTTGTAAGATGTTAATGCTATTGCCCATTAAAAATACAGAACCCTGTATAGAAAATAGTCAGAAAATTACCCTGATGATTGTTCAAATATGAGGCACAGGAATTTAGGAATTCACAAAATACAGAGAGTACTGCAGGCTGAGATAGTCATGATGTAGGCCTGAGATGGGCCGTGAAGAAAGCCTTATGTTATCAACAGGTTGAAGAGGTAAGGAGGATGTTTCTGGAAGCAGGAATAAGATGAACAAAAGCATGAATACTGAAAGCACAGGAACAGTGAGATGACCTTAGGGACTGGGGTGGAATATTCCATTAAAAGAGAACTCCGAGATGATGAAAAGCATAAATACAGTGAAAGTTGTAAGTTGCAGGGACAAAGGCTTTCATGTTTGGATCATCACGTTTTCTGAAAATATTTGAGAGAATTTCTTGGAAAGCTACACCAGCATCTCAGTTTAAGCCCTTCTTGGAAGCATCACTCTATTTATTTATTTAGTAGGTTTGCAGTTGAATTCTAGGAACATAGCCTTAGAAATGTGAACTGAACCAGGTTTGTCATCAGATTCTCATCTAGATAGGTTTCTTGGTTAACATCTTCTCACCACGACCATTTTTATTTTACTGAAGTAAATCTCTCTAGTGGATAATTGCTAATGTTATACTAACTATTTCTTTCAAAAGGACAGCCAGATATTTACTGGTCCCCTACATTCTGTAAATAATTTACAGAATAAATTACTTATAAATTCTGCCTTTTCCTGGAGCATTAATGTCAGATAAAAGTGGTTGAGGTTAACATGAGTTAGGATATTTATTCGTACTACTGAAAATATTAGTATTCTTAAATGGTGAAAGTAATATACCTTTATAAGCCTCATCAACATATGTATTTATTTCCTAGGACTGCTGTAACAAGTTACCACAAACTTGGGTGGATTAAAACAACAGAAATTTATTCTCCCATAGTTCTGGAGGCAAGAAGTCTAAGATGAAGGTGTTGGCAGGGACATGCTCTCTCTGAAGGCTCCAAGGGGGACTTCTTCCTTGCCTCCTCCTAGCTTTTGCTGATTGCCAGCAATCGTGGGCATTCCTCGGCTTATCGATGCTTCACTCCAGCCACTGCCTCTGTCTTCGTGTAGTCTTCTCCTCTGTGTATCTCTGCCTGTGCTGCTACTCTTCTTATCTTAAAGACACCAGTCAAGGACTTCCCTGGCGGTCCAGTGGTTAAGATTCCACACTTCCACTGCAGGGGGCACGGGTTCGATATCTGGTCAGGGAACTGAGATCCCACATACCACGTGGGTGTGGCCAAAAATAAAAAACCAAAAAAAAGACACCAGTCATATAGGATTAAAGGTTTACTGTATTCTGTATGACCTCATCTTTCATTGCTTTACAGTGACCCTATTTCTAAATAAGGTCACGTTCTGAGGTTAGGACTTCAACATATATTTTGGGGACACAATTCAACCTATAATATCATATTTATATGTTTCTTATATATATTTTTCCCTCTCCAAACACGTGTCACTAGATCTAAAAATACTGTTTAAATGACATATAGGATAATCCAATTGCCTTACGTGACCATTCTGTCTTGCAGTTGGTATTATGTTTTCACTACAGAGACCAAAATGAGATCATCCTCCTCCTCCACCTTCTTTCCTATCACAGATTTAAGTTGCAATGGAGCCACCTGCTTTTAGCTTCATTGCATGAATCTCCTTCCCCCAGGAGAATGGAGTTCTCTTGCAGGAGGCCTACTTTTTTCACTTTTATAGTAAGAACACATTAAAAGCTCATTCTCCAGCTTTATATGTTTCCCCGATGCTCTCCTTATCCTATTTTTGTAAATGACTTTAGTATTTGTCTGTCTGGGTCTATCCACCATCCATGTTAATGATGACCATTGTTAAAGGTCCACATCCCTTATCTGCAATTCTGAATTACAAAATATTCTAAAAGAAACAAGGACTGTCATGATATAAAAACCTGGCTGGACCTGAACTCAATAAACAGTAAAGCCTAACTTGCTTGATGATATTTATAAAGTTTTTATCCTGTTTAATATAAATACTCATAAGTTTTTGCAGAAATCATAATGTATATGATTACCACCTAGCAATCAATATGTGCATATGCATGATGTGACCATTCTAACACATGAAAAACCCTGAAGTATGAATCACTTTTGGCACCAAGTACTTCAGATCAGGGGCTGTGGACCTAACCTACCAATCACTGAAAGTCAGTTGTGCATATGGATTGTAGTTTAGCCTCTGTTACTTATTAATAAATGTTTTACACTAACTGCGATTAAAGCAATTAATGTAAAGCATGTTTGAAATCTCCACTTACGAATGCCATGTTCAAAAGAAAGGCCCTGTTATTAAACAAGAGTGTGTAATTTTTTCTTAATTACTCAAGAAACTTTACTATCTATTACATTTCAGGCAACAGCATTACCTCTGGCACATACTTTTATGAAGTGCATGGTAAATAACCTCGGTTAAGCATCATTCATGTCATTATTCAAACACTATAGAACTACTGTTTACACTAAGAGAAACAGCAGATGTGTGCGAGATGTGGGTAATTGTGCTTCTGCTTGTTGTTTGTACATCTAAAGAACTACTTGTCTAATAAGGCCAAATGTTCAGAAGTAGCAATAGGATAAAAGATGACTCAGAAATCCAGCCTAGCAGTGCTAGACAAACCTTCTGGGGTCATAAGTTTTAGCAGCCTGTTTCCTGCCAGTAGAATTTTAGGGTTTTGATCACCTTTTATTTTGTACTATGTCTTTTTCAGTCCAAGCTGGCAAGATTTTTACTGATATAATTTTATCAAGAATTTGTGGGTCTCATTTCTCCAAAGTAGACATACAGATGGCCAATAGGCACATGAAAAGATGCTCAACATCATTAATTATTAGAGAAATGCAAATCATAGCTTCAGTGAGGTACCACCTCATACTGGTCAGAGCCGCCATCATTAAAAAGTCTGCAAATAACAAATTCCAGAGAGGGTATGGAGAAAAGGGAACCCTCCTATACTGTTGATGGGAATGTAAACTGGTGTAGCCACTATGGAAAACAGTATGGAGGTTCCTCAAAAAACTAAAAATAGAGTTGCCATATGATCCAGCAATCCCACTCCTGGGCATATATCCAGACAAAACTATAATTCGAAAAGATACATGCACCCCTATGTTCATATCAGCACTATTTACAATAGCCAAGACCTGGAAACAACCTAAATGTCTATTAACAGATGAATGGATAAAGAAGATGTGGTATATATATATATGATGGAATATTGCACAGCCATGAAAAGAATGAAATAATGCCATTTGCAGTTACATGAATGGACCTAGAGATTATCATACTAACTGAAGTAAGTCAGAAAGAGAAAGACAAATATTATATGATATCACTTACATGTGGAATCTAAGATATGACACAAATTAACTTATCTATGAAACAGAAACAGTCACAGAATAGAAAACAGACTTGTGGTTGCCAAGGGGTAGGAGAGGTGGGGGTGGGGTGGATTGGGAGTTTGGGATTAGCAGATGCAAAGTAGTATGTATAGAATGGATAAACAACAAGGTCCTACTGTATAGCACAGGGAACTATATTCAATATGCTGTGATAAACCATGATGGAAAAGAATATGAAAAGGAATATATATGTATAACTAAGTCACTTTGCTGTACAGCAGAAATTAACACAGCATTGTAAATTAACTTCAATTAAAAAAATAAAAAAATAAAAATAAATTGACCAACAAGGAAAAAAAAAGAACTTGTGGATCTCCCATGGACTTCCCTGGGGTTCACATCTGTAGATAAAAGCCCTCATGTGTTTTTTAGATAAGCCCCTCTTTACCTCTTGTTTCTGCTCTGAAGGCTGAGGGACAATATACTTTAGGTTTTTGGAGGCCTCTGGTGTAACTGAGAGGATCTGAGGACACCTGAAAGGCTTTTTGAATACTCTGAGCATTTGAGTATTGCTCAAATGTATTGTAAAACATTATAAAGTATTGTAAAAAATTGGCTTTTTTGCTATGCCATCTGGAGGATTTTCAAAATCATCAAAACTTGGCTCCTTTTTAAAAAATAGTTCTTCTCCCAATTAATTTATCTCTCTCCTCTCACATTTTATTGTAAATAGCAAGAACACACCAGAAGGAACCTACATCTTTTCTTGGAAATCTCCTTAGCTATAGAACCAAGTTCATCATTTATAAGTTCTACTTCTCAAATAACTGCAAGAGACAGTTCCTGCAAGCTCTTGAAACTACATAACAAGAATCCCACTTCTTTCAGACTCCAGTAACATTCTCTTCACTTCCTTTTGAGCCCTCACCAATAGCATCCTCAATTCTCAAATTTCTACTAACAGTCTGTTCCAGGCAATGTAGATGTTGTCTCATGCTCCTTAAAATTCTTTCATCCTCCACCTTCTGCCTGCATCCACAGTCACTCTCACATTTTTAGGTAGTTGTTACAGCAAGATAACATGTCCACGTACCAAATCTGCATTATCTATTGCTGCTTGATAACGTATATTTACTATCTAGTAGTTTCTGTAGGTCAGGTTTATCTGTGTCCTTTGCAAGACTTCAGCGAAAGTGTCAGCCAGGTCTGGGTTCTCATCTGGAAGACCGAATGGGGAAGGATCTGTTGCCAAATTCATTCAGGCTACTAGAATTTATTTCCTTGTGCTGTGGGGCTGAGGCCCCAGCTTCTTCCTGGCTGTTAGCTGGGGGCTGCTCTCAACTCCTGGCCATGGGGTCTCCCCAAAATGATCACATACTTCATGAAAGCCAACAAGGGAGAAAACCTGTAGTGCATGCCTATTTTTTTTTTTTACTCCATTCCTTCATTATATGTCTTCTCCTAACCTCTCTTGTCTATTTTTTTTCTCTTTCATTTCTACTTTCATGCTGTGGCATTTATGATTCCCAAAGTTAAACCAACTCAAATTAGTATAGGCAAATGGGAAATCCTGCTGTACAGTGGGAATGGGAAGACCCAGCTGAGCTTCAGGGGCAGCAAGAGGCAAGGTTCTCCACACAATCTTTCAGTCCCTCCCTCCTGAAGTGCAGTCTCTGCCCTGTGGTAGGAGTCTTGCCTCTTGCAAGCTCTGAGTTTTACATCTTCCAGTTTCCACTACCAGAAAGACATCTTTTCTTGCTCTACTCTGATTTAGAAATATCTTAGAAGAGCACTCTGCATACTCAGCCTTTGTGGAAAGCAAACTTCAAAGGAAGGGGTAATAAGACTGGCCAGTTCCGGTCTGGCCCCACCTTGGTTTAAGCACATGTGGCTATTGGGAAGCCATCTAGGAACATTGTAGCCCTATGCATACGGGCAGGGGTAGCGGTTTTAACCGTAAAGGCTGGGTGCTGAGAGGTGACACCATCGCATCACATGCTCTTTTCTTTCTTTCTCTTTCTCTCTTCCTGCCCTTTCCTCTCTTTATTTTATGTTTTCCTTCTTCAAATAGATTATTTTTCTTTTCCTCCCTGTTCCTCTTTCTTGTACAATGAAACAGATCTAGGCTACCAAGGACATCTAAACTAATTCTGTTCCTATAATTCCCCATTTAGCTGCCTGGAATAATAAGAATTATTATGCCCACTTTAAGAAGTAGTTTCCTTCTGTCCATCTGTCAGCCCAAGCAGATGACTCTCACTGCAGTTGACCTAAGGAACCTTCCTGCTCCTATGATGGGGCAGCAGCCAGAAGCCTGCGTCCTCCTGGCAGGCATCAGCCTGGAACACAAGGCGTAAGAATAACAGCCAGATGTTGAAGATTTTAGAGAACCATTATTTAATCCTTAATATGTACTTTCTGCAGTAATTAGGCCTTTGTTGTTTTCATTAAAAACTCATCAGAACTCTAATTTAAAAGGCTATTATAGCTCTTATGAATTCAAGATGGGAATTATTATTCTGAATACATTGACCTCTTAAAATTTAAGTGGATTCTCTTATCATGTAGTTTCTATATGTAAGAAAAAGTTTTCTAAGAACAGGTTAGAAAAATATATTTGAGGAAAATAAAGAAATTACTTTAAATATATATAAGTTTTCTTTTAAAAAAGTGTTTCATTTAAAACTTTCTTTTATTGTTTTTTAGACTTGAAGAAATATAAACTAGTAGGTTCTTGGAACAAAATTAAATATTATTAGTAAATCATTTGCAACTTATTTTGTAAATGACTTGCAAACAAGAAAATAATAGAAGGTCCTACTGTATAGCACAGGGAACTATATTCAATATCCTGTAATAAACCATGATGGAAAAGAATATGGAAAAGAATATATATATATGTATATAGATGACTGAATCACTTTGCTGTACACCAGAAACTAACACAACATTGTAGATCAATTATATTATACTTCAATTAAAAAAGAGAAAATAATAGAAAGTGAGGATTATTACTAGAATGAACCTAGTTACTATATTGAAAGAGACACAAAAAGTTTCAGTGTCTGGGAAAGCTATAAAAGTAGTTACAAAGATTTAGATTACCAAAATGACACACAAAAAATTGAAAACAGAAGAGGTAGGGAATCAGTTTTTAGCTATATCTGCAACGTTTTGTTATTTTTAAAAGATCCAAAATGTTAACACATGCTAACACTATTTTGGGGTTGGTTTAAAATATCCTATAATTTAAAATAATGATAAGAGATACACTGAATGCAGATCTGAAAGAGCTAAGTTTACTTCATGTGAATAGGTAGCTCATATGGCCCATATATTTGTAGTAAAGGGGGGAAGTCAGATTGTGGTGAGAAAAAACTGTAGTTAAATATAAGGGAATATAGTAGATATTCAACTAAAAACAAAGCGAATTTGGTGTTTTGGGGGAGAGAGAAGTTCATCTGAGAGAGATCTCATGATTTATTTGATCATTTAAATAGAGAATCGTTATTTCAAGTCAAGGATACTAAATTACTCTAACAGAGTTCCTGTCCATTTCTACCTGCTGGGGTTTCTGAGTGAACTTGCTTTTGTGGATAATGAGTTGTTGACTCAGACACAGCTCAAAGAGCTCCCAATCCCACATCCCAGGATGAAGCTGCAGAAAGGGGAGGTTCTCAGAAGCTCCCCCCAGCCATTGCATCTTCAAGGCCTGGCTTGGGTGTCACAGCCAATATTACCAGCTCCAGGCCCTACTTCCAGACTTGGTGGTTGACCACTTAATATGCCCTCACAGAGCACTTCTAAAGCATTATGAGGCCATAAAGACTCAGAGGTTGACTCACCACAGGGAGCCAAGGGGGGTCCCTCCTCTGTAGGACTTCTGTACCTTGAGAACAAACACACCTATGATTGTGCCTAGAGTGAACTGCAGCCATTTTTCCACGTGCATTCTGGAACTGATATTCCCCAAGCCTCAAGCTCATTATAGTTCTGTAATAAAGGCATGTTGAGATAAATGTAGAAAAAGTTATTGCATTCAAATGCATCCCAACCCAAAACAGAAGTGAAGGGATACAGGACACTTAGCCAACAGAATGTGTTGCTTGTGTGTTGGAGCGCTAACTCCAGGTACAAGAGGGAAAAAATAGACGATGTAAAAGGGTGAGGTCATGGAATATAAGAGAGAAGGGGGAACAGTTTGCTACCAGCAGCAGATCATGAGGGCCATTGGCATAAATTCTGGCCAAGACTTGATAAAAAACCCCTAGGGAGCACCTTGTAGGAGAATCACTTACCTGTTGGGGGAGAGAGACAGAAGGACATCTAAAAGTAAAATCATCAGAGATTTGTACAAACCAGGTGGCTACTGCCCTCATGCCTCTCCCTGTGGGATTTTCTGTGAAATGTCCCTCCATCTCTGTCTGTTACAATTCTACCCAACTTTGATGGCCCCACTCTTCCAGATAACTGTCTTAACACATTCTTTTCTTTTCCTGAACTTTAGTATTTTATTTTTACTTCTCACATTTATTTCTCCTTTACCATACTCATGCATCTTTTATATGGGTCACGTAAATTCTCTTATTTAAACTTTAAGCTCCATTGAGGCAAGTGACGTGTTTATTTATTTCTCCAGTCCTGGTTCCTAATCACTTGCTTTGCAAAGTTAACAAAAACTAAGTAAACTGAATTGTCACATATGTTCATGGGGGTGGGATAGGGATAGCAGGAGGTAGAAGTTTAAATATGTAATAAAAGAAATATAGCAATCTCAAGTCATGTTCATCAAAAATATAACTTTAATTTTTTATCTAATGAGTGGTCACTGAAGTGGTATAACTAGAGACCCCAAATGATCAAGATCTGCTTTATGAAAAAGATGTCTCTGATAAAAATGGAATGGAATATGGCAGGGTCCTGCAAGACACAGCTTTAAAAGACAGATATTAAGGAAACAACCCCATTTACCATCACATCAAAAAGAATAAAATACCTAGGAATAAACCTAACTAAGGAGGCAAAAGTCCTGTACTCCAAAAACTGATGAAAGAAATTGAAGACAACACAGATGGAAAGATATACCGCATTCTTGGTTTGGAAGAAACAATACTGTTAAAATGACCATACTACCCAAGGCAATCTACAGATTCAATGCAATCCCTATCAAATTACCAATGGCATTTTTCACAGCGGTAGAACAAAAAGTTAAAAAAAGAAAGATAACAGATTACTCACTTAGGGAGGATAGTAATTCAGGTTCTTTTGATATAAGTAACAGAAATTAAGGTTGTCAACGTTTCTTTTTTAAAGGACATTAAAATATCTTGCCATTCAGAGAACGCTGTGAACGCCGAGTTTAGCAAGATGGGAAGCAGGTAGCTTGGGCATCTGCACCTGGAGGAAGTTCACTGGCATTTAACTCACTGAGCTGCTGCTTTTCTGCATTCAAGGGTCAAATTCTAGTAGAGAGGATGGGAGTTGGCCAGCTTGGATTAGATACTCTGCTTTTCTCAGATAACCACAGGGCAGGAAGGTAGCACTTAGGGAAATGTGAACTGTGCTGCCTCCCGCAGGTAGGGTCTATGACAAGCAACTCTGGACCTACTTCTCCCAGATAAAAGAAAAGGAATAAACTAGACCTGTTTCATGAGCTTCCTTAGAGTTTCCTCCACCCATTTGTTTGAAACTCATTCCTCTCAATCTGTAGTAAATAGAAGTAGGAAGCATGAAAGTCTTAACCTACCTCCATCAGGCAAGCTCCTTAAGCATTGCCGAGCCTTGCTGTCACCTCACTGTAGTCCCAGGGGCAAAATGGACCTGCTCCTTGTATTCTTTTTTTTTTTTTTTTTTTTCGCGGTATGCGGGCCTCTCACCGCTGTGCCCCCCACCCCTCCCCCGCCGCGGAGCACAGGCTCCAGACGCACAGGCTCAGCGGCCATGGCTCACGGGCCCAGCCGCTCCGCGGCATGTGGGATCTTCCCGGACCGGGGCATGAACCCATGTCCCCTGCATCGGCAGGCGGACTCTCAACCACTGCGCCACCAGGGAAGCCCTGCTCCTTGTATTCTTGACAATTTTCTTTAGATTAGCCATGGAAGTGTTTTACAAGGCTCAGACATTTTGTAGTCAAAATCCTCCTTGACAGCTCTATTTAAGACAAACTAGATATTCAGTAGCATTAAGATGAGATGAATCTTAACTATGTATTGCTCTTATAAATATGAATGTTGTCTTTTGAACTGTCGCCATCCCTGCCTTAAGAAGTGGTGACTCTGTAGAACTTTTTTTAATGCTTTTTGTCAATAATTTATTTTTAGACACTCCTATGTGAAATAGTTTTAAGGTAAGTTGATCAAATTTTGTTTTCAACATATACGATGTGACATCAGTAGGTCCCCTGAGCACTCTTTATGATAATCTACTGACAATAATAGATAAGTAAGTGAAATTGGAGTTTAATTGTATTTAAACACTTCTGGCTATTATTTTGCATTTTAAAAAGCTAGTTATGTAACTGTGATGGTTAATTTTGTGTATCAACTTGACTGGGCCATGGGGTTTCCCGATTAAACATTATTCTGAGTAAGTTTGTGAGGGTGTTTCCAGATGATATTAGCATTTAAATCAGTGTGCTCAGCAAAGCAGAGAGCCCTCCCCAGTGTGGGTGAGCATAATATAATCCACTGAGGGCTTGAATAGAACAAAAAGATAGAGGAAGGTTGAATTCTCTCTCTGCCTGCCTGCTGAGTTGGGACATTGATCTGCTCTTAGGCTAAGACATACCATCAGCTCTCCTGGTTCTCAGGCTTTTGGACTCAGATTGGAACTACACCACTAGCTTTCCTGGGTCTTCAGCTTGCAGACTGTGAATTGTGGGACTTCTCAGCCTCTGTAATCATGTGAGTCAATTTCTCCTATTAAATCTCCATATATATGTAAATATACACACTTATCTGATTTTATATATATATATATATATATATATATATATATATATACACACACACACTCACACACGTATCTGATTGGTTCTGTTTCTCTGGAGCACCCTGACTAGTACAATGTACAATAACTATGCATGACATTGACTTCTCAGTTCAACTAGATGGTGAAAGGAATGGGGAACGTTGATAGAAGAACTAAGAAGCTCTCGGTTACCTTCAAGTGTGTGACTATTGTTTGCTCCTGTTCTGAGCAAACACATGAGCCCTGTGGAGTTGCATGTGACCTCCTAATTGAGTCTCACTTTGGACAACAGTGATTCAGAGCCTTTCTGGACTATATTAGTTGCCTGAAAATACCTCCCCCCACCTCTCCCCTGCTACCACCTGAAAAAATGTCCCCCTTTTCTCCAGAGGAGAGAAACCTTTTCAACTGTGAATATTTCTCCTCTAGGTACCTGGGCCTTTCAGTTTATCTTTCAGATTCATACCTATCTGGCTTTTATAGGACCCGGGGCCCAGCAAATGTAGAGCCAACTCTGGAGTCCATTAACAATGTCATTTTGACCTATGTACCTTTCACAAGGCCCCAGGCATAGACAGACTTTTCAGGAAGGACATGGCCTTAGGAAGAAACCAACTGCCAAAAGCTGGCCATGTACACTGCTTTCAGGCAAAGAGCACTCAGATTCGGAATATCAGCTTTTATCTAAAACATTTCACCAGTGAACATTCTTTGTGAAAGGCAGTAGATGCCTGAATTTCTCAGAGCAGACTCCCTGAAGTATAGTTTTCTTTTTCAGATAGAGACACTGTGTGTACATTGGTAGAAAATGCCCCTGTGTGGGCACTCAATACATTTTATTTGATTGGACTGTGTTTTCTTAAATCTTCACTAGGTGTTTTATTTAAGTTAATCTTTTAGCAGCTTGCTTTTATTGATGGATTTAAACAAATTAATTTGGTTTGGGACCAATATTTATGATTTCTTAATATCACAGAAAAGTAAAAGCACAGTTTTCAGACTAAATTAATGCCTGAGTTGGGACTTTAGAGTCATACAAAACAGGCTTTGAAAATAAAAACTGGTTATAAACTGTGGATTGGGGCAATTCAACTTCTGCAAACTCTAATTTCCTCATCTATAAAATAGACATAATTTTTGTGGGGATTAAATAAGAAGAGCTGTTTAAATAGTTGTGCTCAGTGTTTGGTATACAGTAAGAGTTTTCAATGCTGTTTTTCTTCCGCTTTTTAGCGTTATATTGTTATTAGTATTAATATTACTGTAATTATCTGTCCCTTCATTGTTCACATTTTAATACTATTAAAAAATGGGCAGCTTTTCTTTTTCTAATATCTTTTTAAAAAATAGAAGTATAGTTAATTTACAATGTTATATTAGTTTCAAGTGTACAGCTGATTCAGATATATATATATTCAGTTATATATATAATCTTTTTCATATTATTTTCCATTATAGGGTATTAAAAGATACTGTGTATAGTTTCCCTGTGCTATGCAGTAGGTCTTTGTTGTTTAGGGCAGCTTTTCTTATCAAGCAGTTGGTCTATATTACCTCTATCCAGTTTTGCTCATATATACAAAATGTCATAACATAAATATATACATATTTATATATATATATTTATATAATATATATTATATAAATATATACATATTTATATACATATTTATACATATATACATATTTATATAACATAAATATATACATCATGTAATGAAACTAATGTAATGAAAATGGTTGATCTTGCCTTATTTTCTCCAAATCTATTAGTCTTGAAAAAGCAAATCAAAAAGAATTTGTAGAGAAAAAAGTCAAAGGAAACATGAGATCGTGTTTGATGCACTCCAATGAATAAACACACGTCTAAGACCTGATGCGGTTCATTATTTGGAGATAATAAAATGTCCTAAAACTCATGTCTCATATAATATCACAATATACTACACCATGGGCACATTTCCCCATCTCTTCTATATTTCTCTAAACTCATAGACTTCTATTTCTGATTTTTTCTCATAACTTGATCCCAGAGAGGATGAACTTGGAGTATCCTTTATTCTGGTGGCAATAACTTCCTTTTTAAACCCTTATTCCAATATTGCAAACCTCCTTCCTAAGTCTCTATTCTTACTTTCTCAATTTATGAAGCACATTCAATTAGAGAAGGGAAAAAAACAAGAAACATAAACATTAGAAATAAAATTATCATTATTTGCTTGTTGAAAATGCAAGACAACATCCTGAAAAACAATAAATAAACATTAAGAGAATTCAGTAAAGTCCTTCCCTATTAAAGCAATTAAAGAAATCAATATTTTATATATATATATAAATATATGAAACAAAAAATTAACAGGAACTGTTCCAAGATCTCTATCAAAAAATATTCAAAACACCATTGCAGGGCAAAATAGAAAATTAAAAAAAATCCCTGACCTTGGATGTCAGGACTTGATACTACAAACATGTTAGTTCTCCCTAAATTAACACCTAAGTACAATGAGATCATTCTGTTTTTACCTTGAAATATTATATGCAAGAATAGTCAAGGCAATTAGTAAAAGTAATAGTAAGAAGAAGAATTAGTTCTACAAGTATAGAAAATATAAAGCTTGACTCTAGCTGTTAGATACTAGCATATTAATACAGATATCAGTGAGGAAACATAATAAGGTCCATTAATAAATTCAAATACATGTACAGGTTTAGCATATAATGAATATGGCAGTTTCATTCAGTGACAAAAACCATAGTATTCAATAAATGGTACTGGGATTAATAGCCATCTAGAAATACATAAATTGAGTTGGATCCATCCTTCATACCTTATATTAAAATAGATCTATAATGGAATAAAAATTTAAAATAAAACAAATTCAGAGAAAGAATGAGACAAAATCAAGGGAGAATGTTTGAGTATATAATGCTGGAAAGGAAATGTATTTCTTTTTTTTTTTTTAACATCTTTATTGGAGTATAATTGCTTTACTTCTGCAAACTCTAATTTCCTCATCTATAAAATAGACATAATTTTTGTGGGGATTAAATAAGAAGAGCTGTTTAAATAGTTGTGCTCAGTGTTTGGTATACAGTAAGAGTTTTCAATGCTGTTTTTCTTCCGCTTTTTAGCGTTATATTGTTATTAGTATTAATATTACTGTAATTATCTGTCCCTTCATTGTTCACATTTTAATACTATTAAAAAATGGGCAGCTTTTCTTTTTCTAATATCTTTTTAAAAAATAGAAGTATAGTTAATTTACAATGTTATATTAGTTTCAAGTGTACAGCTGATTCAGATATATATATATTCAGTTATATATATAATCTTTTTCATATTATTTTCCATTATAGGGTATTAAAAGATACTGTGTATAGTTTCCCTGTGCTATGCAGTAGGTCTTTGTTGTTTAGGGCAGCTTTTCTTATCAAGCAGTTGGTCTATATTACCTCTATCCAGTTTTGCTCATATATACAAAATGTCATAACATAAATATATACATATTTATATATATATATTTATATAATATATATTATATAAATATATACATATTTATATACATATTTATACATATATACATATTTATATAACATAAATATATACATCATGTAATGAAACTAATGTAATGAAAATGGTTGATCTTGCCTTATTTTCTCCAAATCTATTAGTCTTGAAAAAGCAAATCAAAAAGAATTTGTAGAGAAAAAAGTCAAAGGAAACATGAGATCGTGTTTGATGCACTCCAATGAATAAACACACGTCTAAGACCTGATGCGGTTCATTATTTGGAGATAATAAAATGTCCTAAAACTCATGTCTCATATAATATCACAATATACTACACCATGGGCACATTTCCCCATCTCTTCTATATTTCTCTAAACTCATAGACTTCTATTTCTGATTTTTTCTCATAACTTGATCCCAGAGAGGATGAACTTGGAGTATCCTTTATTCTGGTGGCAATAACTTCCTTTTTAAACCCTTATTCCAATATTGCAAACCTCCTTCCTAAGTCTCTATTCTTACTTTCTCAATTTATGAAGCACATTCAATTAGAGAAGGGAAAAAAACAAGAAACATAAACATTAGAAATAAAATTATCATTATTTGCTTGTTGAAAATGCAAGACAACATCCTGAAAAACAATAAATAAACATTAAGAGAATTCAGTAAAGTCCTTCCCTATTAAAGCAATTAAAGAAATCAATATTTTATATATATATATAAATATATGAAACAAAAAATTAACAGGAACTGTTCCAAGATCTCTATCAAAAAATATTCAAAACACCATTGCAGGGCAAAATAGAAAATTAAAAAAAATCCCTGACCTTGGATGTCAGGACTTGATACTACAAACATGTTAGTTCTCCCTAAATTAACACCTAAGTACAATGAGATCATTCTGTTTTTACCTTGAAATATTATATGCAAGAATAGTCAAGGCAATTAGTAAAAGTAATAGTAAGAAGAAGAATTAGTTCTACAAGTATAGAAAATATAAAGCTTGACTCTAGCTGTTAGATACTAGCATATTAATACAGATATCAGTGAGGAAACATAATAAGGTCCATTAATAAATTCAAATACATGTACAGGTTTAGCATATAATGAATATGGCAGTTTCATTCAGTGACAAAAACCATAGTATTCAATAAATGGTACTGGGATTAATAGCCATCTAGAAATACATAAATTGAGTTGGATCCATCCTTCATACCTTATATTAAAATAGATCTATAATGGAATAAAAATTTAAAATAAAACAAATTCAGAGAAAGAATGAGACAAAATCAAGGGAGAATGTTTGAGTATATAATGCTGGAAAGGAAATGTATTTCTTTTTTTTTTTTTAACATCTTTATTGGAGTATAATTGCTTTAGCCACTCTCTCACTTTGTACCAGCTTACCCTTCCACCTCCCCGTATCCTCAAGTCCATTCTCTAGTAGGTCTGCGTCTTTATTCACGTCCTGCCCCTAGGTTCTTCATGACCAATTTTGGTTTTTTTTTAGAGTCCATATATATGTATTAGCATACAGTATTTGTGTTTCTCTTTCTGACTTACTTCACTCTGTATGACAGACTCTAGGTCCATTCACCTCACTACAAATAACTCAATTTCGTTTCCTTTTTTGGCTGAGTAATATTCCATTGTATATATGTGCCACATCTTCTTTATCCATTCATCTGTCGATGGACACTTAGGTTGCTTCCATGTCCTGGCTATTGTAAATAGAGCTGCAATGAACATTGTGGTACATGACTCTTTTTGAATTATGGTTTTCTCAGGGTATATG
>NC_041222.1:90260407-90261001 GCF_002837175.3 Physeter macrocephalus | reverse complement strand
CTGTAGATTGCTTTGGCTAGTATAGTCATTTTCACAGTGTTGATTCTTCCAACCCAAGAACATGGTATATCTCTCCATCTGTTCGTGTCATCTTTAATTTCTTTCATCAGTATCTTATAGTTTTCTGCATACAGGTCTTTTGTCTCCTTAGGTAGGTTTTTCCTAGGTATGTTATTCTTTTTGTTGCAGTGGTAAATGGGAGTGTTTCCTTAATTTCTCTTTCAGATTTTTCATCATTAGTGTGTAGGAACGCCAGAGATTTCTGCACCTTAATTTTGTTTCCTGCTGCTTTACCAAATTCATTGATTAGCTCTAGTTGTTTTCTGGTAGCATCTTTAGGTTTCTCTATGTATTGTATCATGTCATCTTCAAACAGTGACAGCTTTACTTCTTCTTTTCTGATTTGGATTCCTTTAATTTCTTTTTCTTCTCTACAGGCCAATATCACTGATGAACGTAGATGCAAATATCCTCAACAAAATACTAGCAGACAGAATCCAACAGCACATTAAAAGGATCATACACCATGATCAAGTGGGGTTTATCCCAGGAATGCAAGGATTCTTCAATATATGCAAGTCAATCAATGTGATA
>NC_041222.1:90247749-90260268 GCF_002837175.3 Physeter macrocephalus | reverse complement strand
CTTTACCAAATTCATTGATTAGCTCTAGTTGTTTTCTGGTAGCATCTTTAGGTTTCTCTATGTATTGTATCATGTCATCTTCAAACAGTGACAGCTTTACTTCTTCTTTTCTGATTTGGATTCCTTTAATTTCTTTTTCTTCTCTACAGGCCAATATCACTGATGAACTTAGATGCAAATATCCTCAACAAAATACTAGCAGACAGAATCCAATAGCACATTAAAAGGATCATACACCATGATCAAGTGGGGTTTATCCCAGGAATGCAAGGATTCTTCAATATATGCAAGTCAATCAATGTGATACACCATATTAACAAATTGAAGGACATCCACACTGGTGAAAAACTGAAACAATTTCCACTAAGATCAGGAAGAAGACAAGGTTGCCCACTCTCACCACTATTATTCAACATTGTTTTGGAAGTTTTAGCCACAGCCATCAGGGAAGAAATGTATTTCTGAGCAAGACCCAAACCCAGATGCCACAGAAGAGAAAATCGATAAATTAGATTAGTTGAAAGCAGATGAATGAAAAAAAAAAACCCTGCTATTTGAATACTTCAAATGTGAATAGGGAAACATTTTTAGTGTATATGACAAAGAGCTAACCTTTTATATTTATTAAGCCCTCTTTCAAACCAATGGATGAAGACCAAAAGTTCATATAAAAACAGGTAAAAATATAATAAGGCCATTTCCAAAAAAAATGATTTATGACCATATGAAAAATGTTCTTTTTACTTGTATTTAAAGAAATGAATATTGTAACATCAGTGTGTTACTTATTTTTGTTTGTTTGTTAAATTTATTTATTTATTTATTTATTTTTGGCTGTGTTGGGTCTTTGTTGCTGCGCACGGACTTTCTCTAGTTGTGGCGAGCAGGGGCTACTCTTCATTGCGGTGCATGGGCTTCTCATTGTGGTGGCTTCTCTTGTTGCAGAGCATGGGCTCTAGGTGCGCGGGCTTCAGTAGTTGTGGCAGGCAGGCTCAGTAGTTGTGGCTTGCAGGCTCTAGAGCACAGGCTCAGTAGTTGTGGCGCACGGGCTTAGTTGATCTGCGGCATGTGGGATCTTCCCGGACCAGGACTCGAACCCATGTCCCCTTCATTGGCAGGTGGATCCCCAACCACTGAGCCACCAGGGAAGTCTCAGTGTGTTACTTCTAAATCCATCTGATTTGAACAGCTCAAGACATTTGCTAATAATGCTCTTGCTGAAGACAGTACTTTGCAAATTGTGACATAGTATAAACCCTTTTTTCTTTTGATTTTATAGTTATGCATTTACTATCTCTAAGTGTAAAATGTGAATACAGTTGACCCTTGAACAACACATGTTGGAACTGCTGGGGTCCAATTATACATGGATTGTTTTCAATAAATACATACTATATTAGTACACGATCCCAGGTTGGCTGAATCCAAGGATGCAGAACCACAAATACTGAGGGCCAATAATAAAGTTATACATGAATTTTCAGCTGCCAGGCAGTCGGTGCTCCTAATCCCTGTGTTGTTCAAGGATCAACTTTAGTACATTAGATCTATCATATCATAGGTATTGCTTAGAATAAGGCTAAGTTTAGAAAAAAAATAATAATTATAAAGAAAATATTAAATAAATATTAAGGGTTGACATTTACACAGTGTGTGCCAGATCGTTTGTCATATGCTTTATACACATTTATTCAGCACATCCTCACAATAACACTTTTATGCCCAGTTCTCAGACAAGGAAACAGGCATGAAGTGTTCACTATCCTCAAAGACTAGAGCTACTAATTATGTCACAAGGACTTAAACCAAGGTGGTCTGGCTGCAGGACCCACACTCAAACCACTTCACCACAGTACAAGTGATTCATGCTGGAGATGAAATAGTGTAGGTAAAACTCAAATGATACAGGACTGGGAATTCTTCCTTAGGCTGTGGGAAGCAGTGGCACAAGCCCTTGAAGGATGATTTCTATAAAATTAAAATCTCTAAAAGCACCCACTCTCCAGATCTCTGGAGATGACCATCCAAAGGGAGTGGTGCTTTAAGTCCCTTCAATATACAGTCTACAGCAAGTAGCAATTATACTTCTAGGAATTAATCACACAGAAAGTGCTTGAGAGAAAATTGATCACATTATTTATACAATCATGACCTAGTTCTCTGTCAGTAGATGAAGAGGTAAATCAATCTTGATGCTTCCATGAAACAACATAATATGGAATACTTTTCTGTGAAAAGAATAAGTACATACATACATATTTATTTATTTAAGAAACTTTATGATATAATCTTTTTAAAAAGTGAGGTACATAACAATATATATATTATATTCGTCTTTGAAATTCCCAAATGAATACACATATACATGAGTGGGATATTTCTGGAAGGATATACAAGAAATCATTAATAGCATTTTTTCCCTCTGGGTAAGGGTCTATGGCCTAAAATTATTAAATGAATGCCATTTTAACCCATCACGGATCATTTCTATTGCTCATTAATTGATTTTCAATTAAATTCTAGGTTTTGCTAATTCAGAAATACATATGCGCTTCTATGTTCATTGCAACATTATTTACAATAGTCAAGATGTAGAAACTACCTAAGTGTCCATCAACAGATGAATGGATATAGATGATGATATATACATGTATACGCACACACACACACAATGGAATACCACTCAGTCACTAAAAAAGATAAAGTATTGCCATTTGTGACTACAAGAATGGACCTTGAGAGTAATATGCTAAATAAAATAGTGAGACAGAGAAAGATAAATATCATGTGATTTTACTAATGTGGAATATAAAAAAAAATAAATGAACAAAAAGTTCATTGCTTTCATCCGAAAGCAAGCACATAGATACAGAGAACAGATTGGTGGTTACCAGAGGGGATGTGGTGTGGGGGAGGGCGACTGGGTCAAGGGGGTCAACTGCATGGTGATGGACGGAAACTAGACTTTTGGGGTGAGCACACTGTAGTGTATACAGAAACCAAATTATAATGTTGTACACATTATATGAAACATATAATGTTATAAACCAATGTTACCTCAAAAAACAATTCTAGGTTTTGCAAGAATTTAAAAAAAATACTAAATAGTGCTTCTATTTGGTTCCCTTATGCACTGACATACCTTCAGGATTTGTAAGAAGAGACGATCTGTCATGGACCCTGAGCAAACCTACATGTGCTTGCTGGGTAGGCCAAGAATGCAAGACCCTGGCTGCCCTTCAGTGAGGCCAGCTGTGCTTTCAACAACAATCGTGAGAGATGAGGTCCTGCCTCCCCCAAGAAAAAGAGCAGGCCCTTTTCTGTTCCCTATAAGAGCAATGAATCCCTCAAGTTCAGTGCTTGTTCCTTTCCTGTAATGCAGCCCACACAGTGCCCCGGCACCCATCCTGGACCCTTTGCACAGCCCCATGGGAATGATGGAGCCCACAGGAAACTTACACAAATCAACAGAAAGCTCCGGCTACTGTTTTTTCCAGGAGTAAGAAAGTTCTTTGTCTCTGACTCGGAGTCTCATGTCTTCTAGTAGCATCCATAAACAGTTGTAGGATAGTTTGCTAATTTGTAAACAGGACAAAATCTTGGCTCCTTCAGCCATCCTGCATCATTCCTGACAGGATGGAGGCTAGTTGGTAAACTCAGCACTGATGAACATGGACCACTCTTTGAAATAATGAGTGACTGGTCTTCAAGAGCAAGGGAGAGAGTAGGGGGTAGTAGGTGAGACATCACTGAATTTCAGCTGAAGAAGAGACTTTCGTGGGGTTTCAAGCAGAGTGGGAAAAGGAGGGAGGGGTAAGAGGATAGGGTAGCCTACTAGAGCAGAATGGACGGAACATGATCCAGTCATTCAGTTTTTATCATAAGTAGGTAACATACATCTCCCGCAGGTTATATGTTATTGTAAGTTTGTGACACTTATTAGGGGTATAAGCCCTAATATTCAATATTTAGTGTGGTGCTAATGGAAGAATGAATAACCATCTTCTTCTACTTGTTCAATCATTCCTGATAGTTGTCCTTGTCTCTGACCATCTTGTAATGTGGGGGATGAGCCACTGGCTAAGGCACAGCTTGACCTTGTTCCCAAGTTGATGCCCAGTAAGTCATGTGATAACAAGTAAGTCACTCCTTTTCCTTGATTGCAAAAGTAGAGGGAGGGAGCGGGGTCCAGGGCTGTCTGTAGGTTGAACCATATGAAATCACCACCATCCAACCAACTTGACTTGCACAGTGACAGTTTTAAATGGTTCAACTTAATAAATGATCCCAAATTCCCTAATGCATCTTAAGTACATTAGTAAACATATTTACCTTTTTCTTTTTAAATATCACACATTAAGACCTTTTCCTCATGCTAATATTACAGGAGAATACAAAGTTAGCAAAAAAGTTGTGTTACAATATCCTGAAGGGGGGAAATCTGAAAGAAGCTTGCATAGTGGGCTACGGCCTCTTTAGCAGATCTTCTGAACTCATTAACACACAGATATAATGCTTGTGGGGGAATCCTTTGAATACAGTGGAAGAGATAAATTTTGAAAAAAATTGAAAGGTCAGGGCAATTGTCCGGAAGTAGCTATGATCTTGAAAGGAGAAAAATCAGCAGTGAAAATAGCAGAACAAAGCCCCTGTGCTGTGTCTATAAAACAGAAAGAGAAGTTTAGAAGGACCTCATTTGATCTCCATTGAGCAAATAAAATTTTTATTTGGATTTGAATTTCTGTCTTTCATTTTCTGTTCTTTAATATCCTCACTAATCATTCGAATTGCACAGCTTATCTTCCTTTCAGCACTTCAAATTCAATATCCTTTTTTTTTTTAAATAGTGAGAAAAATAAATTGCTTGAGCAGTAGGAAGGGAACCTCAAGGAGCTCTCATGATACCTCCAGTAATAGTTGTGTTACTAAAATTCCTACAAAGGGAAAATTCAGATATAGGAAAAGGCTTATATTTATTATAAGGAAGTGCCCAAAAATATCCTCTAAACTCAATGCAAAATTACTATGGTGGTCTTTTTTTCCATTCTTACATCCCGTAATAATAATAATAAGTAAAATGATCAGTGAATTACATTGCCAATAGTCATTTGATCCTTAAATTAAATAAATATACTTACTAATACTTAAGGAAGCTCGTAGTGATATCCAGGCTCTTTTGACAGACCTGCCTGTTAGAGACACCAGAGCACCTCTGAACTGAAAGGAATTGATTTCCTATAGTTAAATCTTTGATACACACATATTAAGTTTCTCTGTAGCTATTTTAGTATGCGTAGCTGTTGTTGTTAGATTCAAGTCTTCAGAGATTATTCTCTGTCTGAGCTAAATTCTCCATTTAAACTATGACTCAAATTATTTTAAGAAAGCTTTTGCCCCAAAGTAATTCCATTGGTGGAATGTAGACCAGCATGGCATGCTCTAGGTAATATCTATATTTAGGAAAGCATATTAATCCTTCATCTCTTTCTAAATACCTTTGTGATATCTGTTTGGGCATTACCTAGGGTTTCCAGTTGTCAGAGGTCCTGTTGGATCTCATTGTAGAACAAGGCGCTCTCTGTCAGAGCTCTGTAGAAAATCAGTGCTGGGCTGTCCATCTCCTCGATGTCTAAGCTCCGTGGATGGAGGCCCAGAAAATGTGACTGTTACTCTGAGCTAATGTGCTAGTGGACAAAGTTTAGTGCAAACCATCAGGACACTATTAACACATGATGTATTCTAGTGGTGGTTCCCTGAGAATATGGCCCTACCTCTGCTGTTTAACCCTAGAGTAACTTGATTGGTAAGAATGTCAAATCAGGGCAAAATATCATTTTAGTAGCTAGTAAATACAGAGGAGATAGAAGGCAGGGCAGCAAGGCAGATCAGAATGCAGACTCCAGGCTCAGATTAAGTGAATTCGCCCATGGCCGCCACCATTTACTTGCTATAGTTTCTGGGAAGTCTGCATCTATGGCTGTGGCGGGTGGAGTTCACTATCACCACAGAAAGTTGGATATGCAGGAAACTCTCTGTGTTTCTCCCTGTATCACAAATTAGTCTGGGCAGGAAACTCTCTGTGTTTCTCCCTGTATCACAAATTAGTCTGGGCCTTAATGGCAACCATCACATTAATGAAAGTTTCCTTCCTTTAAAAAATAATTTTTAAAGTCAGTTTTGTAAAATAAACTCATTTCAAAATGCACTGATGGGTGTATTTTAGTGCTTTGCAATTTTCCTGCCTTGTTAAATATTTTTAAAAATTAAAACAAAAATGTGAATAGATTCCAGTCACTGCTGGAAGAAAAGGGTCTTTACTCTGCCAACCTGTCACGTGTGATGGATAAAAGGGCCCTTAGGACTGCACGTGGACACTGTCACTTTTTACAGAGAACCAATTGACCTTGTATAACTGGAGAGGCTTCCCCTCAAACACAGCTCTGCTGAGGGTGGTGTCAGTCTCTCCAGATGCTGCTGGGAATGGAACACTGCATGCGTGGACACCCCACAAAAATAAAGGGTACTGATGTGCTCCCAGGCCAATACTTGTTCAGGAGGTGACAGAAGTATTGTAACTATAAAAACATGCTGGTTTCTAAAGCATTCTTCACTCCGCACAAGAAGTATGTGGCCAAAATATGTTAGGAGCCAGCATTGACCCCATGTTCCTTCAATTAATTCATCTAACATCTCTCTATTGACCCATCCAGGCCTTGTTTTATCCAGCGTCCCTCTGTCATTGGCTCTGCAAGTCCCCTAAGTCCTTCCTTGCTCCAGTATCTGCTCCCTCCAGGCGCATTTCTGGTGACCTACATTTAACCATTTTCTATCAGACGTTTCCTGAGGGCCATCTGGATGTGATTCTCACAGCCTGCGCTGAGTGATGCCACTTTGTGGATTCACTAACTCAGCGGTCCCCAACCTCTTTGGCAGCAGGAACTGGTTTCGGGAAAGACAATTTTTCCACGGACAGGGTGTGTGTGTGTGCGCGCGCGCGTGTGTGCATGCGTGCGTGTGAAGGTTCAGGCAGTAATGCGAGCGATGGGTCAGGCGGTAATGCAAGTGATGGGGAGCGATAGATGAAGCTTCGCTCAATCGCCCTCCGCTCACCGCCTGCTGTGCTGCCCGTTTCCTAACAGAAACCCCAGGTTGGGGACCCCTGCGCTAAATGGCACATTTCTGTGGGTCACGTCCTCCCAGCCCAGCGGCCCTAACAAGCACCAGCACGGAAGCTGCTGGCAAACGCTGGGAGGAGCCCTTAGTACTACAGGGAACTGCCGGGGGCAGCCTCTCAGGGCCCCACACCCGGGGCTCATCCCAGGAGAGACTCCTGAGGAGGGGAAGACACGGCTCTGCCCTTGAGGAAGGAGGGACAGCTCACTTCTCTGACCTCGGGCTGGAGAAGGACGAGGGCTCGGGACCGCGGAAGACGGCAGGGTGCTCGCCCTCCTCGCTGAGGGCTTGGTGAGCTGCATCCAGGCAAGGAGGTGAGACCCTACTCACTGCCCCTCCCTCAGGGAACGGAGTCACTGCTAGTGAGAACTCTACCCCAGCCCTGATTTCATTGTGGCTGGTTAGAAAAAAGGGAAAACAAACAAAACTAATGGGGGCTTGGTGAGCTGCATCCAGGCAAGGAGGTGAGACCCTACTCACTGCCCCTCCCTCAGGGAAAGGAGTCACTGAGCAAATGACCAGGAAACAGATTCTGTAGTGACTTTCAAAGACCGAGAGAAATCGTCTAGAAAGAGACAGTAAGGAAACATTGTTCTTTCCTAAACTGGTTGTATTTGGAATGAAAATAAATCAATTTTCTGCCAATATCACCTCATTCTCATCCTTATTTTCCTTCTTCAGAGTGAGAAAAACAAGATCTTATTTTGATCATGCCCAATATAATTTTGAAATACTGTACATAGCCTTTTAGTTCACAGAAAGTTAAAGAGAGAAAAATAGTATGTTCTGTTCTTGGTATTAATGGTTATAGAACGTTTTTAAAAGGTGGCATTTTGCTGAGCTTTCCATGGTGTCCACAGACATTTGGGAGGTTTGTCTACAAAGCATCCAGTAGCTTTCACCTTTAACACTCCCAGGTGCATTTATCAGAGTGCAAACAATAGTAGTGCAAGGTATTTTTTCCTTCCTTATTTTTCTTCTTTCTCTCCACCTTGCCTCATTCTAAACAGATCTGAGGAGTAAATCACTTGTGGTCTTACGATGTGTTGTGTTTACAGAATACTTAGTTGTATTCTCTTAGATAAAGTATTTGGAACAATCCTCAGTATCTCCATTATTAATGAAATAGAAGTTCAAAAAGATAAAGTCAATTAAACCTGGAGTTGGAAGAGACAGGACAGGAATTCTGATCTAGACCTTCTAATCTTAAACTCTATTAATTTTCTTCCCCAGCAGAATCTAGTGCTGCATCCTAAGCTTATGAGTAGATCAAAATTGGGCAAAAGGGTCCTAAAAATTCACCATCTCTGAAGACCACATCACTCCTGAGAATCAGCCCTGGCAGTGCCACACTTGGGTTTAGGGAAAGAGCCCAGAGAGCTGCCATGGGAAGGAAGCATGGGGCAGTGAGTTATATGGGAAGTAAAATGGTCTGAGAATTCTCATCACCCTTGGCCTTCCCTTTGACTCTGCAGGGAGTGATGAATCTCCTGGGGAGACGCTCCGTGGCTACCAGGGCTCCCCTAATGGGTCCAACTTAGAGGGCAGGCTCACCAGCTTCCTATAAACTGTGGCTGTAAGGAGGGGCTCTGTGAGAGGCCAAACACTGCACCCAAGCAGCTGAGGGTGTTGGCTACCATTCTGTATTTAATGGAATATTTGAGATACCATGTTGAGCTGGAACTGTCCTCCTACGTTTAGATCTTTCTAGATCAGTTCAGGTTGTGCATAAGAGACATCTGTCTTAAACATAATTAAGACTTGTAAATTCAAAACTCAAAATCTGCAAAAGAAAAGCCTCCTTAGGTGGCAAGGGAACAACAGAGGAATTATTTTTCCATACTTCAGTTCTACCTCGAGTATTTAATGTTAAAAAGTAGTGAAATCTATTTCAGTGTTTTCATTTAGAGTTACAGCTTACACAGCTGTACAGTTTTTAAGAAAAATAGTCTCATGTAGAAACACTCAGAAGAGAGATTACACACCTCCTTGAATCCATCTGACTCCTAACAGGCTCAACATGAAAAGTGTGAAATGGCTGAAACCTCAGGAGTGTAATTATAGATCTTACAGATCTATAGAATGATAAGATCTTATAGATCAAAATGCCCTTCTGATCACACTGCTTGCAAGGGCAGGAGTCATGTCTTCTCTTCTTCATCATCTACTTTCCAGAGCTTAACATAGTGCTGGAGAAGAATCACCATGAAAGGGGTTTTGCATTTTTAAAAGAAACTCCATGAACCTGAAAAATATTTAAGCCTCCAAATCATAAGTATCGATACTTAGATATGGCACTTGGTCATCCACGGTGAGGAGGCTGGAGGTTATAATGGCCTCTTTTTTTCTCCTCCAAGTAGGGTCTGTATACCATGATTCCTTCCACACATCTCCTGCCACACACCACCTAGAATTCCAGTGAGACGTTTATTTCATGTGAGAAGCAGAACATATTTGAGAAATTAATTTGGAAAATATCTGTCACAATTGATAAGGCTTAATAATCAGTTACAATTTAATGTATCTTAATTTAATTAGCTATTTTCTGGGCACCCACTATGTAGTAGCTATTGTGCTAGGTTTGGTATTCAGTGGTCAAAAAAGCAAACAGCACTGGGGAGAGATGGTCAGTAAACATGAGGACTGTCGACTTAAAAAATATTCACAACCTAAAAGTTGAGAGTTATGTTTTATTCAGCAGGAATTTTTAGGACTTCAAGTCTGGGAGGCAGCATCTCAAGTAACCCTGAGAGAACTGCTCTGAGAAGGCAAGGCGAGGAGCCAGGTTATACAGAAGTTTTGCAGCAAAGGGCAGGTAGTTGGAACATCAAAATATTACTGTTAATAAAAGCAAACCAGAAGTAGCAAATTAAGGAATTTAGCACTTTTCTATGTATGGGAAGATGCAGGTGTCTGGGCTCACTGAAATCATTTCTTTGATATGCACCTCAGTTATCTGGGGCCAGTATCCTGTATTTTCACATACTGAGTTTCCTCAGGGCTCACAATAGCAGTGGCTGCAGTCTGATGGCTGCTAGATGGCAGGTATTCTTTCCTTCATAAGTTTTCTCAGGGCTCACGGGCTCACGTTGGAGGGCTGCAATTGCTGATGACTGAGACATCCTTTGTTTGCTGATATGGCAGGAAATATTCCGTTTCTCAGGACAAATTTACCAGTATGACCATTCTTGAGAGTGAAAGAGACAACCACCACCACAATGGGGAGTGATGGCACAGCATGACTTTTGGGATGGGGAAAGAGTGTTAGTCGGGGATCAGGGATGCCACACAGAAGAGGTCCTGTTTGATTTAAAACCTGAATGGTTAAAGGAGCCAGCCAGGGTACAACTGGGGAAGAATTTATAAGCTAGGATGAAGAGTAAGTCTAAATGCCGGGGGTCAGGAATAAGCACATTATTAAGGTGAAGAAGAAAGGTCATCTCAGATGGAGATGAGTATACATGAGTGAGTCATGGGAGCAGAACTGGCAAGGGAGTTGGCCAGCCAGATGACTCTTGTGGTCACAGTGATGGAGGGTGACCCCTGAGAACTGATGGGCTGGGCAGTTACCAGATGCAGGGGGAGCAACCCTGTTAGGAGAATTACCCAAGAACCTGTAATGCTTCATGAGAAGCTTCCTTGCTGTTCACGCATCTCAGAAAATCAGAACATGTTCTATTCATCAAGGAAACTGAAGCTGTGGGTTAGACCTAGATAGTCCATGCATATGCATAGTGCACATATATATTTTTTTTAAATCAGTAACTTATCCTACATGGTTGTTCAAAACATAGTAGACAACAAGTTTTGAGGCTTACTGTTAATTGACTGATTAAAATTCTGGTGTTAATGAAAATAATACCAATTGCAAGGTAAAATATTCTGGACGGAACAGGAATTCTGGAGTTCACTTGAGAATTTAATAAGATTTCTACTGAATTCACAGTTTAAAATAATGTGTACTTAAGCAAAAATTAGTCTCTGTGAAACCCATGCTTGCAGTGAAAATGTGAAAAAAAAATAAGCAAGACCCTTAGTTTTCTGGTATTCAGCAAATGTCTGGTCAGTGAAAAATAGATAATATTACCTCTGAATTTAAACAAATTAATTAGAATTTCATAATTTGTATTACCTAATGGTTTCTTAATTGTAGATGAATAAGACCTTCTTTAAAAATTGTCTTCACTAAATCAAACTGAAAAAATTCAGTTTTGAAAAAAATTAACAGT
This sequence comes from Physeter macrocephalus, assembly GCF_002837175.3. Taxonomy (NCBI): domain Eukaryota; kingdom Metazoa; phylum Chordata; class Mammalia; order Artiodactyla; family Physeteridae; genus Physeter; species Physeter macrocephalus. The sequence continues at coordinate 90,248,866 of NC_041222.1, read as the reverse complement.
AAAACTGGGCTTTTCTCTTTGGGGAAATTGGTTCCTCTCTATCCCCAAATTTTGTTTTTACTGTCTTCCTTAAAAACAAAAACAAAAGGAAAAACCCCCAAATAGTCTTCATTTAGAAAAGCATCCAGTACTGTAGCCACTGCTCATAACTGTGTTACCAAACTCAGGTCCAGCTGCTTGCTGCTTGAAAATCAATAGCCAAGAGAGAGGCAAATGTTGGTAGAAAGTAAAGTTGCTTTTAATCAGAATGCTGGCAATCTTGGGAGATGGTGGACTCAGTGTCCTCCAAAACCATCTCTGAAGATTCTGCTTGGCCATGAAAGTTTTTAAAGGGAAAAAAGGAAAGTAATCTTAGTTAATCGTTGAAATAGGGGGTCAGAGTCTTCACCATCCCCCACTGAGTGCAGGCTTGTTGACTTCTTATGATCTTTCCTTAGATGTTACCTTGTTCACACAGTTTGTGAGATTACTGAAGGGGAAGCTAGGGAAGAGATCTGGCCCTCTGTTAATTACTTATTCTTCATTTTTACTTCTTTGATCTACAGAAAGAACCAACAGGTTAGGGAAGGTATTGTGTGATCAAAAGATTTGAAAGGTGTGCTAGGACTGGAGATGAGTTGAGCATGGGGGTGCCTGGTTTAAGGTTGGTGACAAGACAAAAGGGGCCTCCTACAGAGAGCTCTTTCCTTCCAAAAGCTGCTTACAGATGGATGAAATTAAAAGTTCAGTTCTTCAGTCACACTAGGTACATTTCAGGTGCTCCCAGACCACATATGGCTGGGGGCAGCTGTGCTGGACATCAGGGATAAAGCACTTTTCTATCACCACAGAAAGTTCTGTTGGACAGCACTTAAAAAAAAATTATTGGAGTCTAGTTGATTTACAATGTTGTGTTAGTTTCAGGTGTACAGCAAAGTGATTCAGTTATACATATACATACGTTCATTCTTTTTTAGATTCTTTTCTCATATAGGTGATCACAGAATATTGAGTAGAGTTACCTGTGCTATACAGTAGGTCCTTGTTGGTTATCTATCTTATATATAGTAGTGTGTGTATGTTCATCCCAAGCTCCTGATTTATCCCTCCCCCCCACACTTCCCCCTTGGTCCCCATA